>NC_079225.1:21776976-21789476 GCF_029633865.1 Lampris incognitus | reverse complement strand
TGTGTCTGTTGGGACGACAGACCAAGCCGGAGGCAACACGGGGATTCGAACCGGCGATCCTTGTGTTGGTAGGCAATGGAATAGACCGCTATGCTACCCGGACCCATCCACCCCCCCCCTCCTCATTGTTACATTGTTTTTTCCCCATCTTTTCTGGTATTCATTTGCTTTAAGACATTGACATGCACAAAAGACACACATAAGCATGTATGCTCAAATGATAAATAGCATGCACACACACACGCACACACACACACACACACACACACACACACACACACACACACACACACACACACACACACACACACACACACACACGTATTCACCTGAACACAAACTTGCAGAATTTAATTGTACACACACTTGGGTATACACAGGAGGATGTTGTGTAAGTAGGGTGGAGAGCTGCTGTCCAGGTCACAGCCCAGGTTGTAGTGCGTTGTTGTCTTTTAGACCACGCCGTCACAAACCAGCCCGCTGTTCCGCTGTAACAGCCCAAGGTTCAGTTTTACCTTCTGAAGACACGAGCCAGAGAGGCCAAGGCTGCAACACAGCAACACAGCTCTAAGTCCAACTCTCAGAGCACCGGGTTGTGTTGCCTGGGTGACAGATCATTGTTAGGTTTTTTTTTACCAAGCAGTCTAATGATTTTGCTACTTGACTTGTGTCTGAGATAGTTTTTTGTGACTTTGCATGTGTGTGTGTATGCATGTGTGTGTGAGTTTTTAAATCTTTTTAAACTTAGACAAAAGTTTAGGCTTTTGTAGGAATTTCACTATACAACCCAACATCGCCCCCCCCACACACACACACACACACAAACGCACACAAGTTTACATTCAGGATGCGGTATGATGCTTCAGCATATTCCATTGTCAGTCTCTCCTGACTCTCCCCTGCTTTCCCCTCATCCTTCCCCTGAAATGTGAAATTCTCTGCTGCTCTCTCTTCCTGTGCTCCCTCTCTCCCTCCCTCTTCCCTTCCTGATCGGTTCATATGGCTCCCAGACCTCTCCTCTCCTGTCTCTGTCCATTCGCCGACTCTTTGATGTCGGCCCTCATACTGCCAGCGTGGCCGCTACAAAGGACAAGACCTCCTCTTCTACCCTTCATCTCGCTCTGTCTCCCTCACTCGCTCCCATCCTTTCTTTCCCTCTGTCCATCATGTCGTTCCCCTTTCTTTTTGTCTCTCTCCCTCAGCCTTCCTCAATTTCACCTCTGCCCCCCCCCTGTTTCCACAGCTCTCTCTCTCTCTCTGTTTCCACAGCTCTCTCTCTCTCTTTCTTTCCACAGCTCTCTCTCTCTCTCTCTCTCTCTCTCTCTCTCTCTCTCTCTCTCTCTCTCTCTCTCTCTCTCTCTCTCTCTCTCTCTCTCTCTCTCTCTCTCTCTCTCTCTCTCTCTCTCTCTCTCTCAGGTGTATTTGATGTTGTTGTGTTGCCAGGTGCAGTTTGTTTGTCAAGGAGGATGTTCTGCACCCCAAGCCTTTTATCTGGTCTCTGGTTGCATGTGAAGAACCCGAAGAGGTGCGTGTGTGTGTGTTGTATTTAGTCTCTTCATGTGTGTTTTCCTATGCCCTTTTCAACACCTCGGCTGCCCGCTCATTTTACTTATCTCTCTCTCGGTCGCTCTCTGTCGCTTTTGGTCTGTCCCATTGTTGGGGCCAGTGTGTTTTTCCACAGATCTCTCCACGTCACCATTGTAGACCCTTGCGTCGCCCAAGGACTGGCTGTTGAGCGATGCCACCATGTGTCAGCGTCCCACAGGGCTCCAGGCTTTAATCACTGTCATTGTGTTTGCAGCAAGCTAGGGATGGTTGAACGTCCTCATATGTGAATTATAGATGAGATTTGAAAGCAGAGCTCCACGGAGCAGTTGGGTAGACGGACATAGGGAGTGTAGCGGAGCTCCACGGAGCAGTTGGGTAGACAGACGTAGGGTGTGTAGCTGCCATCCACAGGCTTCCCGGTCACCGTGCTGTGAGGTGGTGGTGGTGGTCGTAAGCCCAGAGGCACTTTGAATGGGGTTTTATGGTCAGCTGGTAATGACATCATGGTGGTTTTGCTCCTTGTTGGCGACCACACACGCATGCACATGCACACATGCTCGCATGCACATGCACACATGCTCGCATGCTTGCACGCATGCAGACACACAAGTTGCTACTGTTTGTCTGTTGGTTGAGCTTTTTAGTCGATCTCTCGTTTTGTGTAAAGACCCGATGTCATAGGTGAGGTTGCATATACATATATACCTGACGGGGCCTATGAGTGTGTAGGTGCAACCTTGCTGTGCATGTGAGAGTTTGTGTGTGCGTGTGTTTGTGTGTGAGTGAGAGACATTCTGTGTATTTAATTTTAATGGCCCGTAACTGATTTGGTTCCTACTTACTGTGCTTTCAGTAGACAGATGTCAGTCGGCCAAGTCTCATATTAAAAGCTGTGTTTTGCAGTGTGTGCGTGCGCTGCAGTGAGCTCCATTCCACCGACTGATAAGTTTGCCTTAAGTGAGTGCAAACAGTTGTTCTGTTTTGAACTAACCACCGTAACCACACCTTAGTGGCTGCCCATGATTGATGGACATGCAGGCACACACCCACACACAAATACACGTACAATATACACACCATGGCGAGCTCTCCATGCACAGAATTTTTTTCCTGCTACTGTATGTGTCTGACTGGTCGTCAGTATCTGTGTGTGCATTGTCACAGACACACACACACACACACACACATACACACACACACAGCACACAGATAAACATAATGATATACTGCAGCAGGTGGGAGCTCATCTTGCAGGAACATAAAGGCTATTGTCATCCCGCCTCTGCACTTTACGGCACTCAGGGCCAGGGCACACTCTGTACACACACATGCGCTCTCTGACTCCATCACCGCCTGAGGAAAAGTAAACAGGGATTTTCAGTCACATCTGTCACTCATACTATTACCTCCCTTTTGTCTCTCACACATACGCACTGGAAACACACCCATACACGCACACACACACACACACACACATATAGTATATATAATGTATATAATGTTCTGTGGGGATCCTCGTGATTCACATTAGAGCCTGCAGAAATCCAGCAGGCCTCCTGTGCAACTGGGCAGACAGTCAAATAGGAAATACCATTGTATAGTCTTGGAGTATATAGGCCACAGCTAGCCAGGCCACTGCCCGCAGGGACAAATGGTAGGGCTTCCTCTACATTTGAGGTGTAGTCAAAATGGCATTTTTACATAAGCAGCAATTGTATTTAGGATGGAAATGAATAGCTAGCTTCTTTAGCGTGTCACGGGAAGAGCTGGAGTTAGAGACGGACGCATACTATATATGGGCAGTCAGATAATGTCTTTAGAAAGGGGGTCTTTTCAGGCGTATTTTTAAACTCAGCATGTAAACAGCCTTTCAAAACATCCGCTAAATAAGTAAAAATCCCGTCCCTCAGTTGAATAAACTAAGCTCCGTTGACCGGAGCAGGCTAGCTGTAAATACTGGGGTGGGGTTTGGGCTTAAACTACCATAACAGGCTGTTACCCAGATGTTTAGCTCCGTAATGTCAGCGGGTCAAACTTAAAAACCTCAGACAAGACTGTAAAAGCTGGTCTTATCTTCCGCTGAAGACACCCGTTAGCCGAAGAATCCTAGGAAAAAATGGGATCATCAGCTCATTGTGGATGTTTGTGAGTATTTGTATGCACATGTGTTTTGACATTACCCTTTCTTTACTGTGGGCTTCAAGACGTTTTGGCGATTCGGGAGTTTGCCCTTCTTCGTCTCATAGCTAGCTCAGGGGATGGAGGTGTGGGTGATTGTGGTGAAGTTTTAGGCTGCTAGACTTCCCACAGCTCAGCTAGTGAAAAGTTTTAGATCTCACTCAGTAAGTATCAGCTATCAGCAGCGTTAACAGAGATAATGCCAGTGACACTGATGGCATTGTGCTGCTTTTATATAGGTGACCTGATGCCCCAGGGAGAAGATAGGGAGGGACATCACCATGATGGGAAGTTAAAACCCAGTCACATCCTGGTCACTGATCGTTATCAAGGAATGAATTTCCATTGTAAGAAACTTTTTTTGCAGGCGACAGGTTGGTGCAGCCGTGGGGATACTGGTAACCGGAACCTTGTTTACAGCAAACATCCATCTTACTGCAATGTCAGTGAGCACCGCCCCCTACCTGATAACTCAAGTAGATGCTGTTCTGCGTGTATGGGCCCATCAAAAAGTGAATTTCCAACCCGATTTCAAACATCACCCAATGGGCGAATGAATAAATCTACTAACCAGTAAAATACCGACAGCTGGCATTGAAATTGTGACTACATAAACCACTGTGACTGCTGGATGAAAAGGTTAACTCACCCCCGTCAGCCTGCCCTGTGTGTACATAGGTTTGTTGGAGAGAACAACAACGCAAACTGTTGTCCTGTAAACGATCAATGGGTGCCATTGTCAACAAATGTTGACCTTGTCTAGTTTATGTATCTACATCCACCCCTATCCATCTACCCTCATCCCTCCCTTCCTGCCACACTCACACACACACAGAAACACTGGTGTTGCCACGGTAACATGTAACCATATAATAACTGACAGAGGCAGATTTGGAATTTCATAAACAAAAAGCTATAGTATAACTGGTTCATCCATTTGCATAAATGTGCATGTGGCCCCTGCTGTCGGTGTTTGTGTGTATGTTGGTGTTTGTGTGTATGTCGGTGTTTGCACGTCTGCACAGTAACCATTCAAATGAGCAGCTGCTAAAGTTGATGTGATTTGCATATTTGCGGATTAGATGCCTTAAATACACTGACTGAAAGTATCAAAAAGGACATTTCTTTGCATATAGTAAATCTTTCGCAGCTTTGATAATTTAGTGAAGATACGCTGAAAATTCTTTGTTTTCATGGTTTTGAATTCATTGATTTAACAAAAGCTAAAAACTACTGCTAGCTCCTGTCCGGTGCTCGCTTACCAGTTCTATTCTAGTATCGTTGTGGGCCCAACTTCAACATCTTCATTTGTTTGTCTGTCAGTCTGTCTGTCTGATGTGGGTTGGGTTAGGGTTGGGACACTAAAAATAGATTGCTTGCATTCTCTCTCTCTCTCTCTCTCTCTCTCTCTCTCTCTCTCTCTCTCTCTCTCTCTCTCTCTCTCTCTCTCTCACTCTCTTTCTTTGACTCGCTGACTCTCTCCCTCTCTCTGACTGTCTTGCTCTCTGACTCTCTTTTCCCTCTTTCTCTCTCTCCCGCTCTCTCTCTCTTTCTCTGTGACTCTCTCCCTCTCTCTCTCGATCTCTGACTCTGTCTCTCTGACTCTCTCCCTCTTTCTCTCTGACTCTCTCTCCCTCTCTTGACTCGCTCTCTGACTCTTCCTCTCTCTGTCTGACTCTCCCTCTCTCTCTTTGACTCTCTCTCTCTCTCACTCTGACTCTCTCCCTCCTTCTCTGTCTGTCTCTGTCCAGTTCAAAGTACTTTATGGGGAAGAGGCGACTTGTCTTACATCGCCAAAGCAATAGCAGCAGAACGCAAATCAGTTGAATTAATCAGTGGCACTTGTGTAGTGATCAATCCCAACCTGAACTGTGGAATTTTAATGTGAAATAACTCACTGGAAAATAAACCCGAGTTTATCAAATATCTCACTTGTTTTCTCTCTGTATCCTCTTTTGAAGGTGTTTTTCATCTGCACCTCTTAGCCTGTAGCCGAGATCTAACCAAAGAACAACAAAAAATACATTTTTTTAAGCGTGATACAGATAAACAGAGTTTGAATCTTTGTTTATTGGGCTAATATGTCCATTCATTTTGTATTTATGACAGAATAGGCCACCATTTGACATTTGTCTTTCTGCTTCTCTTTCCCTCAGCTGAAAACTGGCCTCATAATCCATCTTACCCTGTCTCCCAGGAACACTGCATGCTGTGTGGGTCTGCATGTGTGTGTATGTGTGCCTGTAGCCGTGAAATATGACATACTCCACACAGGAATCCCATTTGACTACTGAATCTTTCTATGTAGCAGCTCTCGCTGTCTTTCTCCTTGTCTTCCTTGATCCACAGAGACCTCATTGTATGTTGTGTGTGTGTGTGTGTGTGTGTGTGTGTGTGTGTGTGTGTGTGTGTGTGTGTGTGTGTATGTGTGTGTTCATTTCTTGTATCTGTGGCATCATAATGCATGCTGCTCCCAGATGAAAACAATCTTAATTGGAATTTATGGTTTGATAACACTGATTTGATAATGGTATCCATTTAAGATCCGTCTGGCAGATTTCAAATCAAGCCGTTACTGTGAAAACAGGTCAGGAATGTGGTTATTTCTCTCCTGGATTTCCGCTGATTTAGACCTAGAATACACGTTAATTTCTACCTGTAGAAACTCAATGCTTTCCCTACCTTCACCTGTTGCTGTGCACTACCGTGGGGCCAGAGAGGCTAAACTTTACCAACAGAATGACCAAATTCTCTATTTTTCTCAAGTTTTCATGTCAGATAGCCTTTATAACGGAGTAAAGGGATCAAGCCTATCGTGTCAGAGCCAATTTAAGACACTGCGACAAGGGGCGTCCGGGTAGAGTAATAGTCTACTCCGTTGCCTTCCAACACGGGGATCGCCGGTTCGAATCCCCGTGTTACCCCTGGCTTGGTCGAGCGTCCCTACAGACACAATTGGCGGTGTCTGCGGGTGGGAAGCCAGGTGTGGGTATGTGTCCTGGTCACTGCACTAGTGCCTCCTCTGGTCAGTTGGGGCGCCTGTTCGGGAACTGGGGGGAATAGCGTGATCCTCCCATGCGCTACGTCCCCCTGGTGAAACTCCTCACTGTCAGGTGAAAAGAAGCGGCTGGCGACTCCACATGTATCGGAGGAGGCATGTGGTAGTCTGCAGCCCTCACCGGATCGGCAGAGGGGGTGGCTCAGCGACCGGGATGACTCGGAAGAGTGGGGTAATTGGCCAAGTACAACTGGGAGAAAAAGGGGGGAATACCCCCCCCAAAAAAGACACTGCGACAAAGAGACGCTGAAATTTCAGCCTTAGGAATTTCTTTTAAACTGGAAAAAAGTCCTTCATGTAAAGATAAGATTTTTAGGTGGATTAGTTTTTATATTATTAATGACTTGAGTGAGATTGTGATTATTTAAGCATTGCTCAAGTAGACTGTTATATGTCTGCTTTTTCACATCTGGCATCTCTCTCGCTCTCTCTGTCTTCTCTCTCTCTCTCTCTCTCACACACACACTGTCATCCCTCTCTCCTTCTCAGCATACCCCCTCCCTTCTAAAATATCCTGTTTATTACTCGCATTGGAAAAAGGAACGGCCTAGACATTAGACCGGCTCTGCTGCGTTTCCCTCCAGCGGCGTCTATGGCGACGTCTCCAGCTGTAGGGGGGCTATGATACTCCTCCTTTCATAATCTCCACTCCTCCTCCTCCTCCCCTGTTTGGCGGTGGGGTTGGGGGGGGGTCGTAGATGAGTGCAGCAACCGGTAGGAAATCCAAACCACCTGTCGTGCATTCTGTGGAGTGTTGTGTGGCGCCGTTCTGAAAACACATGTATTGCCTGCAAACATACGTGTGCACGCTCACAGGACTATGAGGCACATCTCACCGTGCACGCATGCACGAAGTGCACTGCAAGTAATAGGAGTGTTTTTACGGTTGTGATGTGGTCTATTAAACATGAAAGTAGCCTTAAGGAGCATAGAGGTTTAGGGCTGACCGCAGCATATGCCACACACGTACTTGAACACACACAAAAACACACACTCACACACAAATACTGTAATATGCTGTGCTCTCAAGTTTCTAAGTACACATACACACCAACCAGCATGCAGACATGAACAATATACACACACCACTGTTCCCTTTTGCAACTAACACACACACACACACACACAGGCACACATAGAATGAAGTATCCCCAGAGCGGTATAGAGATATGATAATGCCGTATTTCAAACAGGTTTAGTAATACAGGCCCTCACTCTATCGGTTTTCTGAAGTAAAACACAAGTCGTACACCACACAGCCAACAGCTTCATAGCTTTGTCCACATTTTCTGTTCCTCTCATAAAAAATTGCATCATCTGTTGTGTGCGCAATTACATAATGCAAAGTCGCTCACGCATAAACCTACATTAATATCCTAAATTAGTATTTGCAGCATGTCGTCTGACTCAAAATCCATCCATCCATTCATTTTCCAAGCCGCTTATCCTAATTAGGGTCGCGGACTGCTGGAGCCTGGCAGTGCACATGGGCGGAAGGCGGGGAAACACCCTGGACAGGCCACCGGTCCATCGCAGGGCAGACACAGTCACACCTTGGGGCAATTTGATATCTCCGATTCAGCTGACTTACGTGTCTTTGGACTGTGGGAGGACACTGGAGCACCCGGAGGAAACCCACGAAGACACGGGGAGAACGTGCAAACTCCACACAGGAAGAACCCTGGTCGGCTGGCCGGCCGGCTGGGAATCAAACCTAGGACCTTCTTGCTGTGAGGTAAGTATTGCGCCACCATGCCACCCCTGAATCAGAATGGCAACTGTAATTAGAAAATAATGAGGGGGCGTTCGGGTGGCGTGGTGGTCTATTCCGTTGCCTCTCAACATAGGGATCGGCGGTTCGAATCCCCGCGTTACCTCCGGCTTGGTCGGGCGTCCCTACAGACGCAATTGGCCGTGTCTACGGGTGGGAAGCCAGATGTGGATATGTGTCCTGGTCGCTGCACTAGTGCCTCCTCTGGTCGGTCAGGGTGCCTGTTCGGGGGGGGGGATAGCGTGATCCTCCCACGCGCTATGTCCCCCTGGTGAAACTCCTCACTGTCAGGTGAAAAGAAGCAGCTGCTGACTCCACATGTATCAGAGGAGGCATGTGGTAGTCCGCAGCCCTCCCCGGATCGGCAGAGGGGGTGGCGCAGCGACCGGGATGGCTCAGAAAAGTGAGGTAATTGGCCAGATACAATTGGGGAGAACAAAGTGGAGGAAATCCTCAAAAAAAGGGGGAATAAAAGCTGCTCTGATGGCCGAGTGGACTAAACCGCCGTTATTGCAATCCGCTCGTCATGTGGCTGGGAGGTTCGTATCCCAGACTCGCCGTATCCGGTCACGGCCAGCGCATCCACGGGGTAAGGCATTAATTTTGCCACCCTTACCCGAGGGATAGTGGGTGTAGATTGGTGTAGTGTTCGGGGACTCATCGTTCTCCAGCGACCCCTCTGGCCCATCCGGGCACCTGCAGCCAAGCAACCGAAAGCATCCTCCCTACTTCTCATTCGCGGCCTGAAGGAAATGTAATCCATGCGAGGCTTCAGCGTGTAAACTAGCAAGAGCAGCCGACACAAGTTTGAAGGAAGCTGGTGTTAAGACTATCTCCTTCCTGTGGAAACGTGAGCCAGGGGAGTTATTCGACAAGAGTTCCGGCCATTTGCCATTGGGTTAATCGGGTGGGCTAAGGGGGAAAACTAGAAATAAGTTTATATAAAAAAAAATTTTTAAAAAAAGAAATGTTGATCTAAGATGCAGAAATTGATAAAGTAGTTTTTTTTACCATGTATCCCTCAGTTGTAGTTTATCATCGTGATAACAGTATCTGAAAATAATCCAAATAATCCTACACAACCGAATAATATAAATGCCCACCAGTTGTGCAAGCAGAACATTAAAGTGTGTCGATGTAATCCTACATAGCATTGTATTTTAGTGTTTTCTTGTCACTGACCAGCTGTTTGACTGGCTGTGCACATGCATATCAGTATGTCTGTGCATGCGTGTGTATATGTGTGCACGCATACACATGCATGCTTTAAGTGGTAAGCCTGATAGCAGAAAAGAGCATATTGTGCAGGGCCCTCCCATGCCACACAGTGAGTGAGGCTTTTCAGAGTCAGTGATGGGGATTATGAGGAGTATGATTCCATAGAGCAGTGAAATGGCTGGTCTTCTTAAGCCCTGCCGCTGTCTGCATACCCAACCCTGTTATTACACAGTCATTGTGGCAATGGGTAAAACTAGAGTTGAATGAATGCACCGCAGAAATGTGTGTTTGTGTGTGTGTGTGTGTGTGTGTGTGTGTGTGTGTGTGTCTGTGTGTCTCTGGTGGGCCGCCCTAGGCTGGCGGTACCTGTTGGTTCACAAGTCAGGTGGGTGTGGAGGGAAGTAGTAGAAGAAGTACTTGTGGAGAGCAGTAATTACATGTTAGATCAAACTTGTGGGAATGTTGGCGTTTTAACATAATGGTGTTTTAACATGTTTGTTGATGTGACATGAGTCATTTTAGGCTTTTAAAGCAGGGTAGCAGGCCAGGTGTACCCAAATAAGACTGCTTCAGAGCAGTTTGTGTGAGTACCACGTTGCCAATCACCCGCTATTGTTGTTGGCCAGAGTATTTCCAGACGTTGAGACTGGCACCGTGTGGGTTCAGATGGGGTCAGCCTTTAAATATAAACCCGTGATTTGTTATTATTCTGAACCTTCCTCTAGGGAAAGGAGGGAAAGGAGACTAAGTATGTATGTCCTTTTTTTTTTGCACCACCCCGGTACACATCCTTACAGTTAAACACTTTCATGTGCCAAAGCGTCCTGGAATGACCATGGCTGTCTGCTGTCGGCCATAGAGGGGCCTCCACCAAAGCGCTTGGGTTTGACTGCTTTGTAAAAAAGAAACTGAACTGCAGCAAGGAGAAATTGTATTCCAGGTTTGTCCATGTTCCCTACCCAGAATTTGCTAGCCGGTCATGCGGTTTGAACTGGTGACCTTCTTTCGCAAACTTACTTCTGTAATTTGAAGAATACCACCGCCCTGTGTTCTGATGCTCTGACTCAGCTGCATCACGACTCAACTGACTCGGCTGACTTTTCTATGGGCATGTGTGTGTGTGTGTGTGTGTGTGTGTGTGTGTGTGTGTGTGTGTGTGTGTGTGTGTGTGTGTGTGTGTGTGTGTGTGTGTGTCTTCTCCTGGATCGCCACCTTGTCATGGTGGAGAAACTTGTGTGTACCAATGATCCCGAGAGCTGTGCCATCCGGAGCTTGGCTCCTGGTAGAGTCACCCAAGGCGGACAGGTCAAGGGGGAGGTTCCAGATGAAGTACAATCCAACAAAGACCTCAGTGGCGGAACTGGCGTCCACGCCATTGGACCTCTGGCCACCCCTTGCCAAGGACCGTGTGGTGGCTTCAGGTGCATCAGCCACTCCAAGTAAAAAGCTGTCATGCACAGGTGTCCTCCATTATGCTGCTGCAGGGTTGGCCTCTACACCCACCGGAAGACCCAGAGGGAGGACAGTCATACTTGTCCCTAAGTGACCGCCTGTGTGTGTGTGTGCGTGTGTGTGTGTGTGCTAGGGCAATAATAATAATGTGGCTGTTTAATATGGAAGGTCCTCAAGCCTCAGGTGTTTCGAGAAACCTACCATGAAAGATTTAGGCTTGTCAGTGGGATACTCATTCATCTAGGCTAGTTTCTTTTCCCCCTTTACAGTTGAAAGTTCACCTCCCACCGCCTTTTTCTTAACTGACACAGTCTAAAAGCTGACGAAGAAACAGCTAGAGAGGAGGCTCGACCCAGGAGAGCAGCAGGCTTTCATCAGGGTTCAGTTTAAGGCCAGCAGGGCCTTGGATAGATCCAGAAGGGGGATCCTTTCTACCACATCCTTTCTGGCTGGGCAGAGTACTTCCTCATTAGTGTCCTCGTCAATGACAAAGAAGGCTGTCATCTGCATGTGCTAATGTCAGGCCCAGAGGTATTCACATCTTCACGCATAAGGCTTCTGGAAAGCGTCAGTTTTGCGGCAAATTCTCAGCGGCGAGTCTTCATTGAGTTCTGAATCCATATAAAGGCGATTTATGAAGTAAAAGGTGACAAAACCAAGTTGTCAAATGGAGAGGGACTTAAAGATAAGGCAATAATGTCAGCGGCATCTGATCAGTAAAATTATTTCTGTCCAACAGTTCATTCCATATCCAGAAGGGAAAACGTGGACTGAATATGAAGAACTCAGTTGCTTCAGTGACTTGAGACAAGGATTGATTGAATTGTCAGGAAACTTTGATTCTCAAGCACTTTTTCAGTTAAGTCGGCGAAATATTTACCCACGAAGATCTTTTGTCACTACGTGTCATTGCTTGAAATGATGATTAGATCTGCAAGTGTTTGCAAGTACTAGTGTTATCTGATGCACTTAAGGCATTTCAGCAGTATAACGTTTCACATATTTGGGACTTATTACATCTTCCGTATATGCACATAGCGTGGTCCCTTCGAATGTGAGGTCCTGTTTTTCTTGTCCCCATTGATCGCCTACAAGTTGTGCGTTCATACAGTTGGTGCACCAGTCCTAACGAGACAAATATCCAGTGCATTTGTGGTGCTTGGATTAGTGAAGCAACTGTAATTGAGGAAGCATCTGAGACGAGCACTAATCCCAGCTACAGTCTCCTTTTGTGTGCAGGTACCAGTGTCTCAGGTATCTATTGTATCACTGTCG
>NC_079225.1:21719476-21771976 GCF_029633865.1 Lampris incognitus | reverse complement strand
CACACACACACACACACACACTGACACACACCTCTCATAAACACACACAAAACACACCTCTCTCTTAAACACACACACATACGCGGACAAATTTTCTCTGATAAACACACACATACACACACACACACACACACACACTGACACACCTTCTCTCTTGTAACCACACCCACACACAATAACAGCAACATCATACTTACTTTCTGTGTGTGAGTGACATCCTTTCCCTCAGGTGTGAGCGTGTAAGGATTGTTTGTGTTTTTGTGACTCTCTCTCTCTCTCTCTCTCTCTCTCTCTCTCTCTCTCTCTCTCTCTCTCTCTCTCTCTCTCTCTCTCTCTCCTCTCTCTCTCTCTCTCTCACTCACTCCTCTCTCCCTCTCTCTCTCTCTCTGTATCCCATGTCACCCCTCCGGCAAAACTCTCTGCTTACCTCATCTGTTTACTCAGTCACTGATTTGACTCTTCTTTTTTTCATCCCCCTGTCTGATTTACCTTCCTCTCCCACTGTTTATATTCTGTCTGTCTTTCAAAAGTGACCACAAACACAGCCACCCTCACACACACACACACACACACACACACACACACACACACACACACACACACAGAGTTGTTATTATTAAGAATTAAGTTTCATTATAGCTGTGGCAAAAAAGATGCACACTAACACTCTCTCTCTCACACTCTCTCTCTCTCTCTCTCTCTCTCTCTCTCTCTCTCTCTCTCTCTCTCTCTCTCACATTCTCTCACTCTCTCTTGCTCTCTCTCTCGTCCATGTTTTATTCTCATAAGCTGGGCGTGGAACGCAGCTCGGTAAGGATTCAGACGCACAGCCCAGCCCGGTCCGTACTGCTGTCAGTGTGTGGCCAGTGTGCCTTACTACTGTGTGGTGCTGACATTTACAGATAGCAGCCTCTAGCTGTCTTTCTCTATCACTGAACTCTGCTGAAAGTGTCCAGACACACACACACACACACACACACACACACACACGCACGCACGCACGTATCCAAGCTGCAGCGTTCAGCGCTAGTGTGCGATATCAGATGAAATGATGACTTGTGTGTGGCTCTGTTGATATCGTCGTCTGGTTCTGATCGGGAATTGTGGGAGACTGAGGCGTGATGAAAAAGTTCCCAGTTCAATCAAACATCTTGGTTTCTGCTTTCTGCGGTCGCCACGGTGCCAGACTGCAAGACTCGTCCTCTGTGTGTGTGTGTGTGTGTGTGTGTGTGTGTGTGTGTGTGTGTGTGTGTGTGTGTGTGTGTGTGTGTGTGTGTGTGTGTGAGTGTGTGCGTGAGTGTGTGAATATTCATGTGAGTGAGAGAGCGTCAGTACGTTTGTGTGCGAGTGCGAGCGTAGTCGTTTTGGATTTTCTCATGCTCATAACAACTGTTTGTGTTGCATCGACTGCTGGGCCTGTGTGAAACGAGCCGAGTACCCACAGGCCCGGTGTGGAAGTCCAGCTGAAATGCGAGGCAGTGTGTTCTGACCTCCGCATGTCAGTTTGAACCAGTCACTCTGAATCCACAGCCTCGGTGTGCATCCCTGTTCGTGTTTTTTGTGCGTTTGTCTTTGTGTGTGCATGCTGCTTTGTGTTTGTTTTTATGTGTGGTGTGTACTATTCAAAGCATATGCTCAAAATAGTTAACTTATTAAGCTTTTGTATTTTTTTCAGTTCTCTTTATTTTCTGTGTGTGTGTGTGTGTGTGTGTGTGTGTGTGTGTGTGTGTGTGTGTGTGTGTGTGTGTGTGTGTGTGTGTGTGTGTGTGTGTGTGTGTGTGTTGTTTATCCTTGGTCTTAGTTCTGTCTCAGTGGCTCTTTTTATGTCCCGTGGTTTTTGTGCATGTTAAACTTGTCTATTTGTCGTCTCTGTCTCTCCGAGCTCCTTTTTTTGTTGTTGGGACGGCAGGGTGGCGGGCGGCTTGTGGGATCACTGCAGAGAAATGAGAACCAGAGGCGAGGAAACAGAGGAAGAGAAGGAAGACGAGAGGAAATCCTGTGCACTAGAAGTGGATGTTAAATGTGTGTGTGCTCGTGCACGTGCGCGGCAGCATAGTTGCGGCAGTCCCTCACCGGTGTTTGCACATCCCGGACCCGTTGGGATGCTGACCTCGGAGAGAGGAGGACAGAGGAAAGGTCGCGAGGAGGAGACGAGAGGATGGCGAGATTACGGGGAGATTCATTCCACCGAATGAAGAAAAAAATTCGGGAGGAAGGGCTGAAAATGAGGGCACAAAAATTGCTTCGACACATAATAAGACCGGAGTGGGCAGCTCCAAACTGTGACATTTGTATTGCTGATGTAAAAACGCTGCCTCCAAGGATAAACCAAAAGATTTAAAGTCATATGAATAATACCGAAAAGAGCCCAGAAAAGACCAGCATACTAATGCGAGTTCAACAGGAAAACCATAAAGCTCTTTCTCTTCGTGAGCCAGCCCCTATCCTGTCTGCCCGCTTATGCTCACCCAAGTCACTCTTCCAGTTTCTCCCTCTCTTTCCAATTTGGTTATCGCTCCATCTCCTCTGTCTTCTGCAGCTCCACTGTTTCCATCTTCTCTTTCGTCATCCCGCCCATCTTAACATTTTTGCTCTTTCCAGGTCTTCCCCCTCCTCCCCTCTCCTTCCTCTGATGTCAAGTTGAACTTTTCCGTCCCCATCTATGTCTTATTTGTTTACAGCCATCAGCCGGTCCCTCTGTCAGAAACACGTTCAAACAGCATCCTGTGGGTGATGGTGCTGTCACCTATATCCTGTCCTATCCTACCCTCGTTTCCTGTCACTGTCTCTGTCCTTCGCCCGTTCACTCTGCCTCTCACCCAGGTGCTAACCTCGGACAGTGGGGGGGAAACGCTCCTAATCTGACAGCTGTCTCGTCCAATCGGCTTCCTCGGATTGTTTCCTCATCCCGGGCTGCGTCACTCGGCCGCAGGATGTGACACGTCATTCACCACCGTTTCCTGTTGGGTTGGAAAAGTTGAACCGATGTGACGAATTTGCTTGAGGAAAGGGTCGTTTCCTGATGAGCTGCAAGTTTTCATTCAGGCAAACAAAGCAAGAGACCAACCAGTGTTGTGATCCATTCACACATTCTTGGCCTATAATTACATTACAGTCATTTAACCGACGCTTTTATCCAAAGCAACTTACAATAAGTGCATTTAACATAGGAAATCAGGAGAACTACTAGTCATCAGAGGTCATAAGCGCATCTTCTCTCTAAACAAGCATCTAAGAGCAAAACCAGTGCTAAAGTAAAAGTGCAAGAAAGATTTTTTTTTTAAGTGAGTGAATACAATAAGTGCTAAGAACAAGTAACAGGGTAGTAGTTCTTAAAGAGGTGAGTTTTCAACCTGCGCCAAAAGATGGGCAGCGACTCCGCTGTCCTGACAGCAGTGGGGAGCTCATTCCACCACAGTGCGGCCAGGACAGAAAAGAGCCGTGACCGGGTCGATCGGCAGCAGGGGCCTCTGAGCGACGGGGCAAGCAGGCATCCCGAGGCAGCAGAGTGAAGCGGTCGGGCAGGGGGGTGTAGGGTTTGACCATGGCCTGGAGATAGGAAGGAGCTGTTCCTTTCACTGCCCTGTAGGCTAGCACCAGAGTCTTAAACTGGATGCGAGCAGCTACCGGGAGCCAGTGTAGGGACATGAGAAGGGGAGTTGTGTGGGAGAACTTAGGGTGGTTGAACACCAGACGAGTTGCAGCTTTCTGAACAAGCTCCAGAAGTCTGATGGCTGATACCCCCATTTCCCCCGATTCTATCTGTCGATCATGTTTTTTCCTTTTTTTATGTTCTCTCTGATACCTGATACCATCAATACCTCTGGTGCTGATACCAATACTGGTATTGGATTTTGGGCCTCTACCAGGCTAAAATGGAGCATTGGTATCAGACAATTCACCCAAAATTAAAATCTGATAACAAAAGCCATGAGTAATGTGTCTGCACTGTTCAGCTGTAGTAATGGAATCAGATCAGTATTTGGCATCAAGAGTCATTCTCTGAATCGGTATCAGCAGTGAAAATATGACGTAGTGTGACTCAAGCGGTGTGTGCAAGACACGCTACTGCAAGAAACACTAAATCCAACCTCAACATTGATGGAGTCTAAAATTAAATCAAGCCTATTTCTCTGACCTTCTCCTACTGAGTGGATGTTTAATGTGGCTCTCCGAGGCTGAGGGGTGTTTTGAAAGCCCTCCATAATTACATCAGCTGGAGAGAGCTCTTTGTCTGCTCGGCTGGGGCAAGAGGAGGAGGAGGAGGAGGAGAGAGGAAGGGAGTGAGGGAGAAAAGGGAAAATGAGAGAGCGAGGAGACAGAGGAGAGCTAGAGAGCGTAGCTGAAGGTCGGGAAGGAGAAAAAGAGGCAAAGTCGGGAGAGGGAAAGGTGGGAGGTTCAACATAAAGAGAGAGCGAGAAAGCGCTGTAGATAGATGTGAATGGAGTGCGTGGCAGAGATTAAGGGAGATGAGCTTTCACGAATGAGGGAAAGTCATGAAGGAGAGTAAAAGGGTGGTAAGAGAAGGGATAAATCACAGGAGTACAATGGCAAAGTTCTCCTGTGCTATCATCTCGATGTCCTTATGCGCCTAAAAATATAAAGCCACGATACCCAAAACAATTGTTTCCCAACTAAGTCCTCAAGGACCCTCTGTCCTGCAGATTTTCACTGTAACCCTGCCTTGCTGGTCTGCTTGTAGTTACTCAACCAGTAGCACTTCATTATGTCAGGTGTGCAAATCTGACATAAGTTAATGCAAATTGGTTGAAGCAGGGTGGCACGGTGGCACAGTGGTTAGCGCGGTTGCCTCACAGCAAGAAAGTCCTGGGTTCGAGCCCCAGGGTAGTCCAACCTTGGGGGTTGTCCCGGGTCGTCCTCTGTGTGGAGTTTGCATGTTCTCCCCGCGTCTGTGTGGGTTTCCTCCAGGTGCTCCGGTTTCCTCCCACAGTCCAAAGACATGTAGGTCAGGTGAATCAGCCATACTAAATTGTCCCTAGGTGTGAATAGTATGTGTGTGTGTGGGCCCTGTGATGGCCTGGTGGCCTGTCGAGGGTGTCCACCCGCCTGCTGCCAAATGACTGCTGGGATAGGCTCCAGCATCCCTGCAACCCCGAGAGCAGGATAAGTGGTTTGGATAATGGATGGATGGATGGATGGTTAAAGCAGGACAACCTATTTCAGTGTTATAAAGACGTTATAAAGAACATCTTCTGGACAAGAGGTTAACTGCCCTAGACCCTGACAAATGACATGCCTATAAAATAAGAGATCTGAAATAGGGGTGGACATTTTTTGTTATGTGCAAAGATTGTGCTCCCAAATATCTTCTTTTGGTGAAGACTTTGGAAATAACATCAAACGAGGTCCCTGCTAAGGACATATTCTCCTCTTTGTCCCTGTCCACTCTCTCTCTCTCTCTCTCTCTCTCTCTCTCTCTCTCTCTCTCTCTCTCTCTCTCTCTCTCTCTCTCTCTCTCTCTCTCTCTGCCTTTCTACAGAAACTTTGCATTGCAATGCAAAAATGTTAGCATGTCCAAATGCTCCTGGCTAAAGCTAGCTCTCTTGGGAATCTGACTTGATAGACCATTCAAGCTGGATCGCAAGCAAACACCGACTGTTATGTAGATAAACGAGAAGAGGTACCTGCCATGAGACCAATGATTCCTCACTTCAAAACGCAATGCATGCCATGGGTCTAAACTAATTAAGATTTTCTACTTACCGTCCCGGTGAATCCCCTCCATCCATGGCTCCAGCATGTTCATGTTTCAGGCGTTCTCTCATTACCGTGGTGCTCCCTTGCCATGCAAGATTGGTTTTACATAGTTTGCAGCTAACGAACTCAAATTTAATTTTAAGTGGGCGTCCGGGTAGCGTGGCGGTCTATTCCGTTGCCTACCAACACAAGGATCGCCAGTTCGAATCCCCGTGTTACCCCCGGCTTGGTCGGGGCGTCCCTACAGACACAACTGGGCGTGTCTGTGGGTGGCAAGCCGGATGTGGGTATGTATCCTGCTCGCTGCACTAGCACCTCCTCTGGTCGGTCGGAGTGCCTGTTCAGGGGGGTTGTGGGAATGGGGGGAAATAGCGTGAGCTTCCCACGCGCTACGTCCCCCTGGTGAAACTCCTCACTTTCAGGTGAAAAGAAGCGGCTGGCGATGCCACATGTATCGGAGGAGGCATGTGGTAGTCTGCAGCCCTCCCCGGATCGGCAGAGGGGGTGGAGCAACGACTGGGACAAATCAGGAAATAATTGGCCAAGTACAATTGGGGAGAAAAAGGGTGGGGGGTGGGTTAATTTGAAGTCCTCCCACAGATGATTTTGGTCGAACAGTTTTCCCCACCTCCGCCATGTTACAAATTGTTTTTTATTCCCTTGAAGTGACCGAGCCAGCTCCGTGACACAGCGTGCACCACCATAGACCCAACGAGTCGACAATGAAACGCACTGTCAACTATTTTTTATAATCGAACTTGATCGATTTCATCGATTCATTGTTGCAGCCCTAGTGGTGATTGCGCAACAACTCAGCCCCAGAAAGGACCCGTTTCAAAAGTGTGAGATTGTGTGGGTTAGTGCCGAACCCCCCCCCCCCACACACACACTTTTGATTGAAAAGAGCCTAAAGACCTGTTTAAGGAGAGTGTTGGCCGCGCCCCATCACCCTGGTAACAACAGCCCCTGGCAGATAGCAAGTGCATCACCCTAGCAACCTTGGGGCTGGGGGGGTCACTGGTCAGGGGCCCCGTGTCAATACTCCACTCCCACTTTATGTCCACACACATCCCTCGCGCTGCGTGGTGCGGCTTTTGATTGGCTGGGGCCCATATGTGGTCGCTACACATGTGCAGTGAGGCGACACAGACATTTGGGAGCGTGGCGGGATGTGTGTGGTGTTATTTCTTGTGACTGTGTGTGTGTGTGTGTGTGTGTGTTTTGGAGCATTTGCGGACTGCTGCGGTGGTTTAGTGGCTGCGTGCGTGTGAACGATGTGTGCCCTTTTAACTGACGCTGACATTGGCATGGTTTGTCCGGCGTTGCGCGCCGGCCAAACTTAGAAATCATGATTCTATTATTGTAGTGTATAGTGTGTGTGTGGTCCAGGAGAACAACACAAACACCATGCCTGTGAAGGGCATCAGGATTTGGGGCCGGAAACACAGGCAGAACCCCTATGCAGGTAGGTGCGTTTGTTTGTCAGCGTAGCTCCGTGTCTTCTGTTGCGGAGCTGTGTATTGTTTAGGCGAGGTGGGATTTTGTTGTTGTTGTTGTCCCGGACACACATGCTCTCAGAGGTTCACAGGTCCAACAGTGAAACGAGTCCTGCAAATGTTTAGCGACGGAAGGGATCAGGAAAGGAAAGAATGGCGAGAAAGAGACTGTGAGGCGGGAGATGGTGTGAACTGGAGAAATAAAGGAGTTGAGAGAGTGAAAAGAGACCGATGTGTGACCACTGTGAATTGAAACAGGAGACGAGCGAGCGAGAGCGGGAGAGAGAGCGAGAGAGGGAGAGGAGGCTGTGGATAATAGGTAGTTAGTGCATTGTAGGCTGTGAGGACTCTTGCATTGTTCAGTGTGGGTCTGCGTTGACCGGGATGCTGCAGGAGCAATGAGAGCCTGGTGGCTGGGGTACGCCACACGGGCAGTAATGGCAGTGAATGGAGTTGGATGGAGTCACAGATAGGCAATCACCCGTCACTGCAGGTAAACTGTTTCCTTTTTCTCCTTTTTTACACATTTGATTGGAGTATTTATATATTGCGTTATCTCTGTAACACATGGGTTGCCAGTTTCCCAAAGAAACGTCATCACAAACATTGGGTCTCACGCTGGTCCGGGTGTGTTGGGAGATGAATCTGCTGTGTTGTTGATAGCGGTGGCGAGAGTCCCGAGCGAGTCTGAAAGGATGGGGAGGCTGAGATAAAACAACGGACGCAACTCTGTTTATTGTTCCTCTTGTGAATTTTGCACATTTTATGAAGAGTTTCGGAGTTTTTATCAGGGTGTTCAGCTTCGATCGTGCGGGTCATCTGTAGTACCGCCGAAACGGGGGTTAGCGTTTGGGTTAACGAAGTCCTCGACTTTGCGTGTCAGCCATCATAAAAAAAAACTATCTACACACATGCAGCCATTACAATAGGATTCCCCCAAATTACCCAGAGGCCTCTTGTTTTGGGGAGTGAGTCATGCTCTGCTTCAAACCACAACTTGCAAGTTTTCCGCAGAGACAAACAAAAATGCTCATCATCGCTTTCCTGCAGTCAAAGGAGCATGCTAAACAGGCAGGGTTTCCAAAGACCCATGACAAGAAGCACTCACATTACGCTACGGTTTATAGATCTGACCACGACATGAAATGGTTTTATGTAAGACCATGCATGCACTCTCATTTCACTTTTGATGAAATGTGACTGGTGGCGAATGCAACGAGCACAGGCGGATAAATCCAAACTATTGTTTGTCAAAGCTGGTTAATCTGAATTTGTTCCACACGCCTGGTTATGCCCATCTGACTGGACCTGCAGGTAACTGCGTTCCTCTCAGCGTCTCATCTCCAATGTTTTCTAATAAAGTTCAGGTAATTAGATTTCTCCTCATTTCTTTTTTTTGGGGGGGGGTTCCCCCCCCTTTTCTCCCCAATTGTTCCTGTCCAACTACCACACTCTTCCGAGCCGTTCCAGTCGCTGCTCCACCCCCTCTGCCGATCCTCCTCTGATACATGTGGAGTCGCCAGCCGCTTCTTTTCACCTTACAGTGAGGAGTTTCGCCAGGGGGACGAAGCGCGTGGGAGGATCACGCTATTCTCCCCAATTCCCACTACCCCCTGAACAGGCACTCCCGACCGACCAGAGGAGGCGCTAGTGCAGCAAGCAGGATACATACCCACATCCGGCTTGCCACCCGCAGACACGCCAGTTGTGTCTGTAGGGGGAGGGATCACGCTATTCCCCCCCAGTCCCCCCCCCCCAAACAGGTGCCCCGACCCGACCGACCGACCGACCGACTGACCAGAGGAGGCGCTAGTGCAGTGACCAGGGCAGCTGGACCAGGGCACATACTCACATCCGGCTTCCCACCCACAGACACGGCCAACGGTGTCTGTAGGAACGCTCGACCAAGCCGGAGGTAACACGGGGATTCAGAATCAGAATACTGTAGCGAATTCAGGGGGGCAGTCCGGGTACCGCCGCAGCCGGGACGTGAACCAGGATCTCCCGCACCACGGGCGACAACGTTAACCAGTCGACTAAAGGGTCCGACCCGTTTGCCAACGGCTAGCGAGTCTAGTTATCCGTGGTCGTTACAATACTTTATTCCTTCCCGAGGGCGATCCCCGTGTTGGTAGGCAACAGAATAGACCGCTACGTTACCCAGAGGCCCCCTCCTCCTCGTTTCTATGGGGGCCGTGGTACCATGTCACAAAAATCCAACCAGGTTGAACCTTGGGTGCAAGCCAGCCGACTTGCACACTGTACCGTATAGCTTTGGGAAATATGACACTCTGTTTACAATATGTAAAAGCATGCTTACAGCAAATAAATACACAACTTTTACTCTGACCATCCGCCTCCAGGCTTGCGTTTGAAAGCAGCTTACCAAGGCTGAGATGAGATATGTAGTTCTTGAGGAGGAGGGGACAGTTTAGGTAATGCGGGCCTAATGGAGAGCTAACAATAGCGGGCATAAGAGTGTGTTGACAGAGGACCGTTGACTGGCTGCCATCCTTTGTGTGGGAGGAGAGGCGATGTTTAAGGATCTGAAGACGCCACGCTCTCTCTCGCTCACTTTCTTTTACTCTCCTTTTTTTCTTCTCTCATTGCACAATGCATTGCACGGACACACACACATACACACACACACACACACACACACACACACACACACATAGCTGTGGTGTGACTTGCTTATTAGTAGTAGTATTTATCAACACATCTCTGTCGACTCACCCTATTTTTTTCCTTTTCTCAGTTCAGCCCTCCGCACCATGTTTATAGTTTCCTGTAAGTTTCTCATCCTGTCCTTTTCTGTAACCAATGATTATCATCACAACAGGATGTTTCAATATTTCAACATGTTTGGTTTTTTGTTTTCTATTTTTCTCCCGTTTCTTTTTTTATCGACCTTCATCATCCAATGCCCGTCTGCTCCTCTTTTTGTTCTATTTTTTCTTTTCTCTCTCTCTCTCTCTCTCTCTCTCTCTCTCTCTCTCTCTCTCTCTCTCTCTCTCTCTCTCTCTCTCTCTCTCTCTCTCCTCTCTCTCTCTCTCTCTCTCTATCTCATCCGTTACTCTTATTTCCATTCCCTCTCTTTGTTCATCCCCTTTCCTCCGTCTCTCTTGCTCTCTCTTTCCTCCCTCCTCTCCTCCCCTTCCTCATCTCCGTGACAGTGTTAGCAGCAGCAGCAGCGCTGAGTTCGAGGTCTTCTGTTTCTCTGCACATGAGGAGTGCGCTTTTGGGCCAAAACACTCGCTTACTTGTTCACCTCCCTCCCTCTCTCTCTCTCTCTCCCTCCCTCCCTCTCCCTCTCCCTCTCCCTCTCCCTCTCTCTCTCTCTCTCTCTCTCTCTCTCTCATCGTGTCAGTTTGCCAAGCAGGCGTTAAGCATTTTTCATCCTTGTAGCTTCAGTAACTGCAGTAAAGAGGATGTTTTTGGCAAATCGCAGAAGGTTTTTAATGATTTGCATGCATGCACATACACACATGCATGCATGCATGCAAGCACATTTTAAGGTAAATCAGTAAATGCTATAATATCGTGTCCTCCATTGCCAGCAAATGGACATTTCGTTCTGTCCTTCCAGGACATTCACCTCTGGAGTCTGGACTCATATATGAGCTCATGCCACAAGAGATTCTTTTCAGTCCTTTCTTTCACACAGTTGAATAATGAGAATGACATGTTTATTTTTGTTTTGTTTTTTTTTTGGGGGGGATTTTCCCCCCTTTTTCTCCCCAGTTGTAGCCAACCAATTACCTCACTCTTCTGAGCTGTCCTGGTCGCTGTTCCACCCCCTCTGCCAATCTGGAAAGGGCTGCAGACTACTACATGCCTCCTCCGATACATGTGGAGTCACCAGCCACTTCTTTTCACCTGACAGTGAGGAGTTTCACCTGGGGGACGTAGCACATGGGAGGATCACTCTATTCCCCCCAGCCCCCCCCCCCCCAACAGGCACCCTGACTAACCAGTGGAGGCACTAGTGCGGCGACCAGGACACGTACCCACATCTGGCTTCCCACCCGCAGACATGGCCAATTGTGTCTGTAGGGACACCCGACCAAGCCGGAGGTAACACGGGGATTCGAACTGGCGATCCCCGTGTTGGTAGGCAACAGAACAGACTGCCCCGGAATGACATGTTTTAATGTGGTTGCTGACTTTGTCTCAGGCTCACAATGCTAACATCACACAAAAAAATCGCCACACCTTAGGACCTGTCTCAAACAGAAGCATTTAGAGTCACCCAACATCCAGCTGAGATAGGAAGAAAAACAGAGCCAGTGTTGATATATGGATGCATACAGGATAGTTCCTGGGCTGCTGTCGAAGGAAGAAATAAATGCTTTCATGCAAGTGCCAATACATGTTTTTCAAAATAGCCTTGAAATGTTCACTATTTGCAAGGCAGCTGGATTTTTAGAATATCTTTGTCTGTCCACATGTGGGTTGGTGACCTGCCAAAGTGGCCAGAAGTGTATACAAACTGTGTCAACAAAAGGGAACGATCAGATTTTGACATACATTCGCCCTGGACACAGATAATAGACTGCCTCAGGAAATGGGTTTCTTTGGCCGCTTTGCAGGCCCATTGCCTTTTTATTTGTGCGTAAGAATTCTTCAGATGTTTCTGTGCGGTTCAGCGTATTTGATTTAAGTGACAGTTGTGGTGGTGCTGTGTGTGAACTTCAAATTCCAGTGCTCTAAATATTGTTCTGCTCTTCTCTCCGCATGGTTCGGGCTGGGACATGACCTTTGACCTGACACCCTGTCTGACCCTTTCCCCACTCATCTCTGTAGGTAAGTGCCTCCATTTGACATGCACTTGGCCCTGTGTGACTACTTTTCTCTGATTTACAGTGGAACACACATCAATCTTAGATTCAGAGTTCCTTCTGGAGAAGTGCAGATGTTATTGTGATAGGCCTTCTTAGTCACTCTTCTCTTGCCGCCATTCCATACGTAGCACGCGTGGCCCACTCCTCCCGTCACCCCTAATTGTATATTGCGGTTGATGGTTTGAGCCTCTCAGCCACGGTCAGGATGGTGTCTGTTGGGCCAGGAAGTCATTTACGTTTGTCGGATGTCATAGCAGAATGATGGGCCTCAACCTCTTGGTGGGCAGTCTTGACAGCCAGTACCCGTGATTTATATATCAGTTAGGGAGGGAGATACCCTGGGAGCTGGAGTGCATGTGTGCAGGAATGTTGTGAAACGAGGGTAGCCGTGTTTGTTTAAGAGGAAATTTTTATGTGTGTATGTGTGAGGGTGTGTGTTGGGAGGATGATGCTAACGTGGCAACAGAGGAAGATGTAGTACCCAGGAGTGTGTTAGGTCATGAACCTCAATGTTTTGACAATGCTCCTCCTCCATACAGAGCCCACAGGCGCTATGCTTACTTCACACACATACACACACACACACACACACACACACACACACACACACACACACACACACACACACACACACACCAATCTCGCCTTTTTTTCCTGTCACACAGTCACATGCATACGCTTACAATCTCTCTTCTAGGACTCATGAGATTTCTGCTCACAGAAACTGAAACTCTGACATAGCTCTCACCTTAGCCTCAAAGCCTTTTCACATAGCAGTGCTGAACTGTATTGACCCCAGGGTTCGAATTACGCAGTGGCTTTCAGGGGAGCCTATATTTTTCGGTGTGCTACTACACATGTCACGTGCCTCGTGCATACATGGACATGCACGGTCAGCTGCAGGATTACTGCGAAAAACATCCTACTGTTAGCACATACAGTTAATACTGTCAATAATATTTTACTTCATGCGGAGAAAACCTAGCCATGCAGGTAACACAGAGACAGAAAAACAGTTAACCATTGCAATGTTTTTATACCAGTCGAGCAAAAAAAATAAAAAAATCCACAGTCCATACAGTGAATTGGCCAACAGTTTGCGGCATGCTTCTAACCAGACCAGACCTAGAGGTTAGAACATCAGCCCACAGCTCACAGCCTCAACTGTTGGTCTTACACAAAACATAGGCTCGCAAAACAACAGCTACACTCTAAACACGACATGCAAACGCCTACTGCATGGTAAAACACCCTGGAGGCAACGTCACTATGGTAATACACCATATTACAGTACCCATCACACTTTCGTGCAACAACTTGCAAAAACAGAATTGAAACGCAACAGGCCTAAATAAAATGACAATCAGTACCACACAAGGTACAGCGGACAGGTTGCAGGTGCATAGCACACATTGCCGAGGCTAGCCTATCCTGCATCGCCCAACTCAATCTGATAAAAACAGACTAGACCAGTTGCATCACAGGTAAGGAACCAAATCACATAACAAAAACCATCAGTAGTAAATAGGACCAAGGCTAGTCCTCATAAACACACAGCTCGAGCAAGTGATTCCCTGAGTCTTACCTTTAATCAGAAGCGACCACAGGGCAACTTGTTAGCTAGCCAGCTTAGGGAAGAGAAGTTCAAGTGGTGACATAAACGTAGTGATTTAGATTGTTTTACTAGCCACACGACCGAGGCCGGTGGAATTTGTTTTTGGTGCACATTAAACTCTGCAGCACAATACATACATGGACAACAACAGACACGCCACACATTATCATGGACAATACAGTTACACATTAACAGAAATAAACATATCACGCATAACAATTAGGTGAATGGTGGTATTTATGCCAGTGGTGTGTGAGGAGGGGACTATATATTATTTGAGTTCGCCGCCGGGCATGGACTGCCACAGCAGGAACAGCCACAGCATTATGTTTATTATAGTGGAGACAAATATTCGGAAATTGGAACTGCAATGAGCGAATAAACACAATGTTTGCATATATTCCCCCCCCCCTTTTTTTTTCTCCCCAATTGTACTTGGCCAATTACCCCACTCTTCCGAGCTGTCCCGGTCGCTACTCCACCCCCTCTGCCGATCCGGGGAGGGCTGCAGACCACATGTCTCCTCCA
Source organism: Lampris incognitus (assembly GCF_029633865.1). Classification (NCBI taxonomy): domain Eukaryota; kingdom Metazoa; phylum Chordata; class Actinopteri; order Lampriformes; family Lampridae; genus Lampris; species Lampris incognitus. The sequence goes on along the minus strand of NC_079225.1, from coordinate 21,757,775 downwards.
ATACATGTGGAGTCGCCAGCCCCTTCTTTTCACCTGACAGTGAGGAGTTTCGCCAGGGGGACGTAGCACATCGGACGATCACACTATTCCCCTCTTTTCCCCCTCCCCCCGAAACAGGCGCCCCCACCGACCAGAGGAGGTGCTAGTGCAGCGACCAGGACACGTACTCATATCCGGCCTTCCACCCGCAGACACAGCCACTTGTGTCTGTAGAGATGCCCGACCAAGCCGGAGATAACAAAGGGATTCAAACCGGTGATCCCTGTGTTGGTAGGCAATGGAATAGACCACTACGCTACCTGGACACCCAGTGTTGGCATATTTTTACTATTATTATTCATTTCAGGAACCTTAATGTGCAGAAAAATAAAAATCTATATTCTGTGACATAAAAATGGTCGATGTTTCAGAGTTCCCCATAAATTTCTCAAAGTAGGCTTTCATCATGTCCTGTTCAGGGGAGCCGAGCTCCGCTTAGCACCCTGTACCTCGAAACCAGCCCCCATGGGTCTTTTTTTACAATGCTCTGCTCTGCTTTACCATCAACTGCAGCTAAGTAGTCCAAATGCACCGAAATGCACCGAAATTGTGTTGAAAAGTGTCCACCAGTGAACTTTCCAGTGCGTTTCAGACACCCAGGAGACTGCTCAGTATTATGGCTGCTAATGGAGTATTTATCCCTACAGCATACAGAAATATTGTTGAAAATCGTGAATTCAGAAAGTTTGCATATGGTTCATTGAATGAAACTATATAGTCAGGATTCTGTTTACTGGTGTTTGGCTAGTATTTATAGTTCACTTTCACTGCAGGGGTTGGTTCCCTCTGAAGTTTTTATTGGTAAGCCACCCAATATAGTTAAGTTGAGCTCCGTTTAAAATGCTTCGGCTCATTTCAGTCCAATTCACTTATCTTGAGGAGCAAGAAAAGGCTCCAGAAATCGCCCAGCCACCTGTGTGCAGACCAGTGCTCTAACAGTTGGTCTTAAATGGGAAAAGAAGGAGCTGAGTGTGCCTGTATCTGGCTGTGTGCTCATGTGTGGGTGTGTATCTTGGCCTGCCCTGATCCCCACAGGCTAACTTAACCCAGATATGAGGACGTGTGTGTGTGTGTGTGTGTGTGTGTGTGTGTGTGTGTGTGTGTGTGTGTGTGTGTGTGTGTGTGTTTTAAGCTATATTTGTGAGGGCCATTTTTGAGATTTTAAACCCTAGAATGAGGGCAACTTTGCAAAGTGAAGACATTTTGGCTGGTTCTCATTTCTTCAACGGGTATTTTAGGGCTAGGATTACTACTTTAGGTTTAGGGTTTAAGTTAAAATCAGGATTAGGTTAAGTTAGGTTCAGGGTTAAGGTCACCGGTTATGGTTATTAGTTCAGGGACCAGGGACAGTTATTTGTCATTTCATTTCATGCACTTGCGTACATAAAATGAAATGAAATATCATTTCCCCCAGCACACAGCAGTGCAACACAAAGACAAAAACACATTCAAACTACAAGAACACACATATCCAAACTACAAAAAAAACAAAACACAAATAGCCAACATATCCAAAAAAAAACTTCACTGTCCAAGCGAGTGAATGCCAGGATGACTGTCGGAACTGCCGGTCTGCATGGGCTAGCAGTTAGCTTAGCTTGCCCTGCTTCCATGTCCTGTCAGGCCGCCCTCGGCGTTACTTATTCATGCACAGCTTCAGGCAGGGCTTTGGTCCCTGGGCCCACAGGATGCAGCAGACCAAGCTCTCCCAGCCCATCCAGCACCAGCTCTCCCAGCCATCAAACAAAAACACAAACTTAGATGCCGACGTGGACAAAGACACTGCATGGACGGTACTGGGTGGTACTGGGTGAGGCCGCTGCAAACGTGCCGCCATCTTCCCACACTGGAAGCGGAAAACGAAAGTTCTGTATGTAGTTTTTTCTTCCCAAACATAGAAAAACAAGAGTGTATGTGTGTGTGTGTGTGTGTGTGTGTGTGTGTGTGTGTGTGTGCATGCATGTGTGTGTGTTTAATGCTGCAGGGCACATTCAGACGCTTCTTCATCATGCAATTGTATCGGTTTTTATCATATGTTTCATATCAGCCTTTGGGTGAAGATGTATAATTTGTGAAGTTATTTTCTGTCTGTCTTTCTTCTGCTGCCTTGCTTTGAATGACACAAGAAGGATCCAGGGAACAGCAAACCATTGTCAATAAATATTTATATGGACAGCCACCTTAATTTTACAGAGAACACAGATTATGTTTGTAAAAAGCTATGCAGAAGTTGTACTTACTCAGGAAGCTTAATGACGTCAGGGTGAGCCAGATAGTTCTTGAAATGGTGGACAAGAATCTGGTGGCGAGCATCTTGTGTTTTAGCACGGTCGCGTGATACGGATACTGGGATGTCGAATGCAAAGGGAAACTGTCAGGAGTGGTTCATACGGCCAGTAAAATCATAGCGAAAACACAGATGCGGCTAAGCAGCATGCATGAACTGTGAACCAAGAAGAAAGCTCTTGACATGACAAACGATCAGTCCCATCCATTGTATCTACAGTGTGAATCGCTTCCCTCAGGAAGGTGCTTTAGACTGCCAAGAGCCACCACAAATGTCTACGACAAATCATTTGTCCCAAGCACAGTTAAATGGTTAACTTATTAATCAAATTGTATAGGGACTCACCCTCACCTACCCCCTCGCCGAAATTGTAGATTGGTCATATGCTTGTGGATTTTGGCACGTTGTGCTTTTATGTAGTTGGCTTATTTAACCGTATTTGCATTGCCTATGAATGAATTCCAACCTCCCCCAATTTATTGTTTTTACTGTTGTGTTATTTGTACCTCATGTTTGTTTGTTTTTTTTAAACATCCCCCCTTTTTTTCTCCCCAATTGCACCCGTCCAATTACCCCACTCTTCCGAGCCGTCCCGGCCGCTGCTCCACCCCCTCTGCCAATCCGGGGAGGGCTGCAGACTACCACATGCCTCCTCCGATACATGTGGAGTCGCCAGCTGCTTCTTTTCACCTGACAGTGAGGAGTTTCACCAGGGGGACGTAGCACGTGGGAGGATCACGCCATTCCCCCCAGTTCCCCCTCCCCTCTGAACAGGCGCCCCGACCGACCAGTGGAGGTGCTAGTGCAGCGACCAGGATCCATACCCACATCCGGCTTCCCACCCGCAGACACGGCCAATTGTCTCTGTAGCGACGCCCAACCAAGCCGGAGGTAACATGAGGATTCGAACTGGTGATCCCCTTGTTGGTAGGCAACGGAATAGACCGCAACACCACCTGGATGCCCCATTTGTACCTCATGTTGATTGTGATGAAGCCAAAGACAATTTTCTCACATCTTGGACGATAAAACTAACTAACCAATAATTTACAGTCCTCAGTTAAACTTTATTGATCGTCATGTATTACCCATATAGTACCTGCATTATCATTAGCCAGTGGGCGAGACGGGACATTGAAAAGTCACACATCTTCTAGTGCAATTGCTCTTCTGCCTTTGTTGGAAATTCTGGAAATTTGACTCCAACATGGGAAAGTTTTTTTTTTTGTTTTTGTTTTTTTGCAAGGTCTCCATTACTTAAGAATTTACACTTGAAGCACCACATAAACCTTTTATATGCTCAAAATAAATTTAATCTTGTGTTCGGCTGTCCCCTATGTTTAGCTGTCAGTCGTTCTATTTAAGACTCAAACAAATAGAAATGCATTCCACTGCATTTGACAGTCATCCAAAACTTCAGCAAAGCCATCAGTGAGGCGAGAGCCATCCAACAGGGCACAAAACGCCACAAATCACCAAAGTAAATGCTGAGCGGGGCTTTAAAGATGGCGGTGTCTCTTGTCGTCTAGACAAGTGGGAGATAGAATGAATGACTGTGCAGACGAGGTGATAGGGAGCGTGTCCCACCTAGTACCCTTCGTTTACCTCGGGTACTAAACCATTGCTCAACCCTCTATTTAACGCTGCTGGCGGGTGTAGCAGAACGGTATGGACTTTATGAGCGGACTTTTGTTGCAATTCTGCAGGTTGTGCAGCTACTAGAGGATGTGGTGGTCACACTTTTCTCAAAATAGATAAATACATAAATAAAGATGCTCTGAGTAATACTTGATCTTTTGTGTAGCATGCAGTAAATTTCTGCAGGGTTGCTGAACAGTACTGATAGAAACAAAGTAAATGTCACAAGGACACCCCCCCCCACACACACACACACACACTCCCACACCCACCCACTCATCCATCCCAGATTTCTGCATGCAGAAACACAGGACCCGGGTTGGTCAAGTTGTTTTTTATATTTTTTTACTTTCATTCCCCCCCTCTTTTCTTCCAAATTTGGCCAATTACCCCACTCTTTCGAGCCATCCTGGTCACTGCTCCATCCCCTCTGTTGATCTGGGGGGGGGCAGCAGACTACCACATGCTTCCTCCGATACATGTGGAGTCACCAGCCGCTTCTTTTCACCTGACAGTGAGGAGTTTCGCCAGGGGGACATAGCGCATGGGAGGATCACTCTATTCCCCCCAGTTCCCCCTCCCCCCCGAACAGGCGCCACGACCAACCAGAGGAGGTGCTAGTGCAGCGACCAGAACACATACCCACATCTAGCTTCCCATCTGCACACACGACCAATTGTGTTTGTAGGGACGGCTAAGTTGTTTTAATACCCCGCTCTAAAAAGGCTTTTGAACAGTATTTGGGGACATTTGAAAATGGTAGATGGAGTCAAACGTGTGATGTATCGGCCACTCTCCTATTTGAATTCATTAGTCTTACTTTGATTCGTTGTTTATGTACATCACAAACGAAAGAGGTCAGGATTCAAGTAGAATTACACAAAGCAAGAAAGTTGCCGCAGTTTCCTGAACAATGCAAAGGGAAACCATTAAAGACTAGACCTTTGCTCCTGTAATCGCTCTCAATTGTTTCTATTCACAGTTCCAGCAAGTTTTCTTAACCTCCATTTCCAGTGCCTCACAGGGATAACAGGTAATGCTGTTATGCGAGCATAGTGCCAATAGACACATTTATCTTTTAGTGTTTTCTGTAGAAGTAGGCCGGTTTGTTTCCTGTTTCCAAAGTTGTTGGCATGTGCCGGACGTTCGGCTACATCCAAACTTTACAACTCTGGAGATCCTCCTGGCTTTGGAGATCCTCCTGGCTTTGGAGATCCTTCTGGCTTTGGATTTGGAAAGCCTTCTTGTCATAGCATCAACAGTTTGGTGGGTTTTCTGCAAGACTGGACTATTGAAGTTTTTTTTTCATTTTGTTTTGTTTTGCTTTAGCAACAGCTTTGAACATACAAGGAATTTGAAGTAGTAAGCAGATTAATCAGAGTTTCGCTGAGACCATCAGTCAGTAAGAGTGTTTTTGCACCGCTAACAGAACAGAACACAACACGTAGGATCAGCAGACCACTGCAGCTATTTGTGTCACCATCTTGGATAGCCATGACCTTTCTCCACTGTAGGGATTGTGTTAAATCTACAGAGTTTTCTGTGTTGCTGAAAACAGGGTGCCGCGCTCTGCTGTAGTGAAATGAAACTTAGCAAGCTTTGCAGTTGGAGGTATTACAATATAACAGCATAAACCACCATAGCAACTTGGAATCACTGGCAAATGTTTTCGTCATGAAAACATCACACGGCGAGAGCCAGAAAACTGGTGAAATAGTGCTAAGTTTGGTTTATGCATGCATTATCGTAGCATAAGTAGAACAAACCCAGGGCATCTACAAACCCCAATTCCAATGAAGTTGGGATGTTGTGTAAAATGTAAATAAAAACAGAGTACAGTGATTTGCAATTCCTTTTCGACCTATATTCAATTGAATACACTACAAAGACAAGATAATTAATGTTCAAACTGATAAACTTTATTGTTTTTTGGCAAATATTCACTCATTTTGAATTCGATGCCTGCAACACTTTCCAAAAAAGCTGGAACAGGGGCATGTTCAGCACTGTGTTACATCTCCTTTCCTTTTAACAACACTCAATAAGCGTTTGGGAACTGAGGACACTAATTGTTGAAGCTTTGTAAGTGGAATTCTTTCCCACTCTTGCTTGATGTACGACTCCAGCTGCTCAATAGTCCGGGGTCTCTGTTGTTGTATTTTGCGCTTCATAATGCGCCACACATTTTCAATGGGAGACAGGTCTGGGCTGCAGGCAGGCCAGTCTAGTACCCGCACTCTTTTACTACGAAGCCACGCTGTTGTAACACGTGCAGAATGTGGCTTAGCATTGTCTTGCTGAAATAAGCAGGGGTGTCCCTGAAAAAGACGTTGCTTGGATGGCAGCATATGTTGCTCCAAAACCTTTATGTACCTTTCAGCATTAATGGTGCCTTCACAGATGTTCAAGTTACCCATGATGCCATGGGCACTAACACACCCCCATACCATTACAGATGCTGGCTTTTGAACTTTGTGCTGATAACAATCTGGATGGTCCTTTTCCTCTTTAGCCCGGAGGACACGGCGTCCATGATTTCCAAAAACAATTTGAAATGTGGACTCGTCAGACCACAGCACACTTTTCCACTTTGCGTCAGTCCATCTCAGATGAGCTCGGGCCCAGAGAAGCCGGCGGCATTTCCGGGTGTTGTTGATAGTATATGGCTTTCTCTTTGCATGGTAGAGTTTTAACTCGCACTTGTAGATGTAGCGACGAACTGTGTTAACTGACAATGGTTTTCCGAAGTGCTCCTGAGCCCACGTGGTAATATCCTTTACAGAATGATGTCGGTTTTTAATGCAGTGCCGCCTGGCGGGTCGAAGGTCACGGGCATTCAATGTTGGTTTTCGGCCTTGCCGCTTACGTACAGAGATTTCTCTGGATTCTCTGAATCTTTTGATGATATTATGGACTGTAGATGATGAAATCCCTAAATTCCTTGCAATTGTGCATTGAGAAACGTTGTTCTTAAACTGTTGGACTATTTGCTCACGCAGTTGTTCACAAAATGGTGAACCTCGCCCCATCCTTGCTTGTGAACGACTGAGCCTTTCGGGGATGCTCCTTTTATACCCAATCATGACACTCGCCTGTTTCCAGTTACCCTGTTCACCTGTGGAATCTTCCAAACAGGTGTTTTTTGAGCATTCCTCAACTTACCGGGTCTTTTGTTGCCCCAGTGCCAGCATCTTTGAAATGTGTTGCAGGCATCAAATTCAAAATGAGTGAATATTTGCAAAAAACAATAAAGTTTATCAGTTTGAACATGAAATATCTTGTCTTTGTAGTGTATTCAATAGAATATAGGTCAAAAAGGATTTACAAATCATTGTATTCTGTTTTTATTCACATTTTACACAACGTCCCAACTTCATTGGAATTGGGGTTTGTAAAAAGCAGTGCATCTTCAACAATGTCATTCGGATACGATGGATTCCCTAAATGAGGTTCAGCCAAAGAGTAGCACATTCACAGGGGTAGGCCATGTTAAAGTATTAATCCAGAAGATTTGCATGCAAACAGTTGTCCTTTATGATACTTTCTACAACAATAGCTAGTCTACAAATATCTGAATCTGAAAGGCTTTCGTAGGTGCCGATTTTAATGGTGTTTGCTGGGCAAATGCGCTGCATTTTATGTCTCCACCATAGCAGCCAAATGCAGAAAAATAAGGCAGTTTGCAGCAAATTTGAAGAAGAAGAGAAGACCAAAAAGAGAACCAGACAGACTGAGCTTGTAGAAGACCTTTAGCAATAAATAATACAACGTCAATGGCTAATGCTCACATTCAGCCACATGTGTTTTTGTTGGGTGGTGGGGAAGGTGCTGACAAAACAGCACGGGGGACTGTTGTATTTCAAAGGGATCTCTGGGATTTGGAGTGCTCAAAACACCTCTGCAAATACCAGTATCAACACAGGTGTCAGGAAGTTGAACAAAATGATAATATTCAGGGTTTTAGCTGTAGGGGTGAGAGGAGACAGCTTCTTTGAGGTTCAAACCTGAGGTTGTGTGAACACAGAGGCCCTGGATAAGCTACCAGCAGAACGTCTTCAATGACTTCATGCAGGGAAATGATGCAAAATAAGTTTTATTTGGCAAAGAGTAGGGCAAAAACTTATTAGTCTTATATCCATCCATCCATCGATTATCCGAACCACTTATCGTACTCTCAGGGTCGCGGGGATGCTGGAGCCTATCCCAGCACTCATTGCGCGGCACGCGGGGAGACACCCTGGAAAGCCATCACAGAGCCTATTAATCTTATAATTTTGTTTGTTTGTTTGTTTATTTATCCTTTTTTTCCCTCCCCAATTGTACTTGGCCAATTACCCCACTCTTCTGAGCCGTCCCGGTCACTGATCCACCCCCTCCGCCAATCCAGGGAGGGCTGCAGACTACCACATGCCTCCTCCGATACATATGGAGTCGCCACCCACTTCTTTTCACCTGACAGTGAGGAGTTTCACCAGGGGGACATAGCACGTGGGAGGATCACGCTATTCCCCCCAGCCCCCCCGAACAGGCGCCCCGACCCACCAGAGGAGGCGCTAGTGCAGCGACCAGGACACATATCCACATCCGGCTTCCCAACCTGCAGACATGGCCAATTGTGTCTGTAGGGACACCCGACCAAGCCGGAGGTAACACGGGGATTCGAACCAGCGATCCCCGTGTTGGTAGGCAACGGAATAGACCGCCATGCTACCTGGACGCCCCATTAATCTTATAATTTGATATGTATGAACAAAACCAGACTGTGTGGCTATAATCTGTCTGTGATAGGGAAGTTAACAGAAATCAATTTCCAATGCTGGTGGCAGGCCAGTGCAGAGCTATGGCCTACATTTGATTGACTGTACACCTCATGACTGTTGGTCCTTTGTTGTCTGCCCACTGGAGGAGTGGGTCACTTGACTGGGTTTAAAATAAACATAAACGGCTGCATGTTTCAGTCACTAGTGCACGCACTCATACTTGTGTGATGGCTACACACACACACACACACACACACACACACACACACACACACACACACACACACACACGCACACACACACACACACACACAGACGGACACAGATGGACACAGAGGACAGACGCACCCATAAAACATATTGTCACAATACAAACTGTGCACTGAGACCAGGTCCAGGACTGACACTGACACACTGACTCATACGAGAACACAGAAAGAAGAGAGAAAGAGGTCTCCAGTGACTTGACCAAGTCGGAGGGAAGAAAGACGGCATCACTGAGCACCGGACCATGCAGCGTGCAGGGAGGGCTGACCTGTAAATAGATTGCTGTAAATAAAAGCCTGTGTTTCGCCAACCCCGTGTCCGCCCTCCACCTCGAAGCCCTCTCAGTGGCCTTAGTCATGCTACACCAACACACATGCAAACATACAATGCAGACATCGTTACGGTCATGTACACACAGACGTGCATGCACATGGACACACGGGTGCACAAACAAAGAGAAACATGCACGCACACACACGCTGGCACATTATCATGCATGCAGAAGTGTGTCCACAAGACACACATTCACATATATTTGCATTAGCACTGGCTGCAGACAGAGGCACGCACACATGTGCGCACAGGCATAAAGACAGACACACATAACGGTACCCAATCCCACCGTGGTAAAATCCCCAGTCGGTGGGCTGTGGGTGGGTGGGCAGGGCCAGTGGCCTTTGGCTTTGAGTCTGAGGTGGGCTGAGAGTTTGTGTTCCACCCCCTCGACACAAAGACACAAAGAGAGGCAGTGTTTCAGAAAAGAAAGGGAGAGAGGGAGAGAGGGAGAGCGAGAGCGACAGACAGACAGAAAAGTTGAAAAACATATTTCTGGGACCGTCTGGTATTCTGAGACGGACGGAACCGAACGAGGCAAGTTCAAAATGAAGGGAACGGAGTCATGAAAAAGGGAGAAAGAAATAAAGAAAGACCTGTTGCACTGGAGAGAGAGAAGGATCTGGTGAGAGACGGAGCCGAGAGACAAAGAGGGAAGAGGGTTAGACAGAATGAAGGAGTGGTAAAAGAACGAGGTAGAGTCAAACAAAGAGAAGGAGGGAGAGACAGACGAAGAGAGAGACAGGAATGGAGGGAGGCCAGATGGAACGCGCCGCTCAGTTTTCTAACAGCCTGTGGGAGGAATTTCTTTAGAGCTGTCTATTTTTGATTTGCATGCATGTGCCTGTGTGAACAAACACACACACACACACACACACACGTTTGGACAGACACACAGACACACACTGTGTGTGTGTGTGTGTGTGTGTGTGTGTGTGTGTGTGTGTGTGTGTGTGTGTGTGAATTCGGACAGACTTACCACATTATATAGTTGAAGATACCATAATGGAAATGGATTCCCTCTCTGTTTATGTAGCTCTGTGCTAAGTAAGCGCACACGTGTGTGTGTGTGTGTGTGTGTGTGTGTGTGTGTGTGTGTGTGTGTGTGTGTGTGTGTGTGTGTGTGTGTGCATGTGCACCCTTGTTTCATCCATGGTTTCCCTGTAACATGCCTGGAAACCACCAGGTTTGAACACGGCTGGAGCACAGCGCAGCGCTGCCAGCTGGCCACTCCGCTGATCTGTGTTCAGCTTTAAATCCTTGTCTTAATAGCGTGGCTTGAACTAGGAGCTGCTCTTGGATCAGGCGTGAGGAAGGTGAGCCAGCGCGGCTGAAAGAGGCTACGGACAAGTGTGTGTGTGTGTGTGTGTGTGTGTGTGTGTGTGTGTGTGTGTGTGTGTGTGTGTGTGTGTGTGTGTGTGTGTCCTGTCGAGTGTTGGCTGGTGTCCATCCAGCATTAAGAGGAGGTTAGCGCGGGGCTGATGTAGTGCCCTGCCAGAGATTACTGTAGAAGATTCGATTGCTATGAGCCTGGATAAAGAGAAGGAGTTCAGAATAGCTAACATCTCTGAACACGCGTGTGCGCGCATGTGTGTTTATTTGTGTCTCAGCCCGCTCACAGCTGTAGAGGGCAGAACGCCAACCCCAAGTCAGCCCTCCTATTGTCACAGTAACGGTCGGCCTGCCGTCTGTCCAATCAGCATAACTCTCACTCACTCACTCTCTCTCTCTCTCTCTCTCTCTCTCTCTCTCTCTCTCTCTCTCTCTCTCTCTCTCTCTCTCTCTCTCTCTCTCTCTCTCTCTCTCTCTCTCTCTCTCTCTCTCTCTCTCTCTCTCTCTCTCTCTGTTATTTTTCCCTCTCACTTTCTTTTTCTCACTATCACTCTAGCTGTCTGTTTTTCTCACTTGCTTTTTTGTCTCTTTCTCTTCTCCCTTCTCTGTCACATTCTTGCCATACCTCCTTCTCACTCCCTCCTTTCTCCCTCTCTCTCTCTCTCTCGCTGTAGTGCTGAGTACTAATTTGTGTTTGTCTCTTGACGAGGCTGACACAAACCATCGCTTATGGGAGAGCACCTATACAAACAAGCACACACACACACACACACACACACACACACACACACACACACACACACACACACACAAAACTCAGGTGTGTGCACACCTCTGAGTTTGCATGCGCGCACTCAGACACGGTCCAGAAAGGCAATCTAGTGTGAGACGGACACACACATTGGTCACAGACCCAGTGATGTGAGTGGAAACGTATGGGCTCACACACACACACACACACACACACACACACACACACACACACACACACGCATGCACAAACATGCATGCACACACACTCACAGGTACTAAGGTTGCTGCTACCGCTTTTTCGCATATCCTGGCTTTTATTATACTTTCCCTCACTGCCTCATTCGTGCGCTCGTTAAAAGGCTTTTTATATGTAAGCACATGGCATGTAACACCTCTCGATGCACTTTAAACTTTTACACGCTTAATAAAAACACACACATTCTTTCATCCTGTCCGTCTTCACTCACATAATGCCGCTCACTCACTCGTCTCTCTGCAGTGCTTCTACTCTCGCTCATTTTCTCCCGTCTGTTTTTCACCTCCTCTCTTTGTCCTACACGAGCGCAGACATGCGTGTGTGCATGTGCATGCATACGTGTGCACGTGCGCGCGAGCGCTTAAATAACGATGGCCTCTTGCAGACAGCAGCACCTGTAGATAAGCAGTCTCTAGAGGGGCATGCTGGCCTGGTAGCCATATTGGTCTCGCAGCGGGTTGCCAGATTGACTGTCAGCAGATGCGTGCAGCGTTGCCTTCCTGCCTGTCTTCCTGCCTATCTGTCTGCCCCCACCCACCCAGATTCCACTGTATTTTCCCCTAGGACTTGGACTTCTTTACAATAATAGCTCTCCCAATAAGGAAAACTGAGGCCTCATAGTCATACATATATACATACATACATACATACATACATACATACATATATACACTCACTGGCCACTTTATTAGGTACACCTTGCTAGTACCGGGTTGGACCCCCTTTTGCCTTCAGAACTGCCTTAATCTTTCGTGGCATAGATTCAACAAGGTACTGGAAACATTCCTCAGAGAGTTTGGTCCATATTGACATGATAGCATCACGCAGTTGCTGCAGATTTGTCGGCTGCACATCCATGATGCGAATCTCCCGGTCCACCACATCCCAAAGGTGCTCTATTGGATTGAGATCTGGTGACTGTGGAGGCCATTTGAGTACAGTGAACTCATTGTCATGTTCAAGAAACCAGTCTGAGATGATTCGAGCTTTATGACATGGCGCGTTATCCTTCTGGAAGTAGCCATCAGAAGATGGGAACACTGTGGTCATAAAGGGATGGACATGGACAGCAACAATACTCAGGTAGGCTGTGGCGTTGACACGATGCTCAATTGGTACTAAGGGGCCCAAAGTGTGCCAAGAAAATATCCCCCACACCATTATACCACCACCACCAGCCTGATCTGTTGATACAAGGCAGGATGGATCCATGCTTTCATGTTGTTGACGCCAAATTCTGACCCTACCATCCGAATGTTGCAGCAAAAATCGAGACTCATCAGACCAGGCAACGTTTTTCCAATCTTCTATTGTCCAATTTTGGTGAGCCTGTGCGAATTGTAGCCTCAGTTTCCTGTTCTTAGCTGACAGGAGTGGCACCCGGTGTGGTCTTCTGCTACTGTAGCCCATCTGCCTCAAGGTTCGACGTGTTGTGCGTTCAGAGATGCTCTTCTGCATACCTCGGTTGTAATGAGTGGTTATTTGAGTTACTGTTGCCTTTCTATCAGCTCGAACCAGTCTGGCCATTCTCCTCTGACCTCTGGCATCAACAAGGCCTTTTCGCCCACAGAACTGCCGCTCACTGGATATTTTCTCTTTTTCGGACCATTCCCTGTAAACCCTAGAGATGGTTGTGCGTGAAAATCCCAGTAGATCAGCAGTTTCTGAAATACTCAGACCAGCCCGTCTAGCACCAACAACCATGCCGCGTTCAAAGTCACTTAAATCACCTTTCTTCGCCATTCTGATGCTCGGTTTGAACTGCAGCAGATTGTCTTGACCATGTCTACATGCCTAAATGCATTGAGTTGCTGCCATGTGATTGGCTGATTAGAAATTTGCGTTAACGAGCAGTTGGACGGGTGTGCCTAATAAAGTGGCCGGTGAGTGTATGTGTGTGTGAGTATATATATATATATATATATATTTACACACATATATATAGTATATATATATATTGAACAGTACACAATTTCCAAGCACACACATCTGCAAAACACGTCTTAGCACCCAAGCTGACACAGTCACACCAATGAAAACCACAGTATTGTAACGATCACGGATGAATAGGCTCGGTAGCCCTCGGCTAACAGGTCGGACCCATTAGTCGACTGGTTAACGTAGTCGCCCGCGGTGCGGGAGCCCCAGGTTCGCGTCCTGACTGTGGCGACGGTTCCTGGGCTGCCCCCCTGAATTTGCTACATTGGTGTCAGAAGTGGTATAACGGATGTGGCGTCCTGAGCTCCCTTCCGCCTCGAACCCACCACATTGGTGTCAGAAGTGGGATGGTGAGATCGTGAAGGACCGTGAGGCCATCGGAAGCGTTTCCCGAAGGAGGGGGGTAGTGTAACGTACACGAATAAGTAGACTTGTTAGCCTTTGGCTAACGACCCTTTAGTTCGAACCCTTTAGTCGACTGGTTAACGTTGTCGCCCGCGGTACGGGAGACCCGGCTGTGATGGTCCGGCCAGGCTGCACCCCGAATTCGCTACAGTATTTAGATTGCTGGAAAGCAATAAACGTTTAAGACGGATTGTTCCTCAGACATTTGTGGACGATGATACCTCAAGAGGCCGCCCCGTTGGTGGCGTCCTGGGAGAGGCCGGTGTTGAATAGACAAGACTGTTTGGTCAGCAGTGTGGCAAAAGCAGAGAAACGGCTCGGCTTTCTGTTTTCACAGCTCCATGCGAGGACATGACACAGCATAAAGTGTAGTGGTAGAAAACACAGATACAGACACATGTGGCGCGCACGGGTGTGCACGCACATCTCTGCAGGGTGCCTGTGCTGTATTTGATATCAAAACACCGGACTCCCCACCTCTGCTGGCTGACATCAAGGTCACAAAGGCTACGAAGTGTATGTTACATGTATGTGGCAGTGTGTGCATCTGCCTGCACATGTATCTGCACATGCACGCGTGCGTGTGTGTGTGCGTGTGTGCGCTTATGAGTGCCAAGATCGTGAAATTTGAGTTGATTAATTGCGACTCAAGTAATCATGATTAATGATGTAATTATTTGATTTTGTTCATTTTAGGACACTATTATGTATATCTAAGCCTAGTAATAGTGCTGTATTAACACACGTCTTGTTGTCTTTTCCGTTGCCTACCAACATGGGGATCGTTGGTTCGAATCCCCGTGTTACCTCCGTCCCTACAGATACAATTGGACGTGTCTGCGGGTGGGAAGCCGGATGTGGGTATGTGTCCTGGCCGCTGCACTAGCGCCTCCTCTGGTCGGTTGGGGCACCTGTTCCGGGGGGGGCGATAGCGTGGTCCTCCCAAGCGCTACGTCCCCCTGGCGAAACTCCTCACTGTCAGGTGAAAAGAAGCGGCTGGCGACTCCACATGTATCGGAGGAGACGTGTGGTACTGCAGCCCTCCCCGGATCGGCTGAGGGGGCGGAGCAACGACCTGCACTTGTTTGCAGTCACGTGATTCTGATGACGCGCGAGATTCAGATGGAGGGCAGGAAGTGAAAAGCGGAATGGACGAAATGGAGCTCGTTTAGCCCGAACTGTGCTCTTAAGATATGTTGGACATGATCCTTATGTTATGAAGAGTGGGTTATTTTGACGAAGTGGTCACTGCACACACGCACGATATCCGACTCCGCTCCTCCCGACCGCAGACGACGGTTCGCAAGCCATTTTTTCCGGCGCTTTCGGTCAATTTCTTGTAACCCCCCCCCCCCCATGAACAACAACTTGTGGTACTCATAAAAACTCGTGGTGGTTTCTCAGTTAATGGCGCCAAACAGGCATTTCGAAAGTTTGTGATAATGTTTCCTATGTAGAAAATCACTTCCTGCCCTCCACCTGTAGTTCGTGACGTCATATGCACACAACATTGGCCGGCATCAACTGCGGAGAAGAAGAAAAAACACGTTATGAAGAAGAGCCGTTTATGGGCACTAAATATTTGAAAATACAAGTGAATGAATATTTTGTTTGGCATCGTTGCACAGGGCAGATATGATGTGTGTTTGGGTGACTGCCACGGCTCACTCGCGTGTCTCTGGGGATGCGGATACGCTTTTACCAAAAACTCGACAGAAACGAGAAAACTCGACAAAACATTCACAGCATCGCTAAAAAAAAGTGTTAGACTTGCTGGAGATTTTTTCCTCCTGCCGTTGTGAAGAGTTACTGTGGCAAGTAGGTGATGGAAACACGTTTGTCGAAAAGATAACGAGGCAGCGGATATTTGTTTCGTGACAGGTCAGCTGTTTGGTCTGGTTGCCAGGTAGTTTTGAACAAACGGAAATTAAGCAGCAAAAGAAGACTGTAAATTATCTCCTACAGGACGCCCCCAAGAGCTTTCCACATTCACCGCTGCACCCCTAGAGGGAGCTGTAGATGAAGAGAGCCGCTGGCTCACACTTCCGAGCGCTTAAATTCCCCCTCGCATTTGGATGGACGCATGATTGTGAAAGCCAACAATTACGCAAAATGATCGCGGTCGTCAAAATAATGGCGAGCAGGCGGTTATGTAAAAATGGCCACAGCCATTCGTGTATATGATGGCGCTGGAGTCCATGGGTGTGTAGATGTTTAGCGATTTTTACATGGAACTAACAGTGCTTGTATGCGCTGATGGAGTCTGCCGTGACGGATGCCTCTCAAACTGCTGCTGTTTGTAAATGTTTGAATAACAGGCTCGCGTGCACACACACACCCATACGCGCTGGCAGCGCAGTGCCTCGCGACCTGTGTGGTTTAAAAACGGGTTGAGTGACATTATATTACATGATGCCGATGGTATAGTGATGACAGCTGTGTGTGTGTGTGTGTGTGTGTGTGTGCTTTGAGGCAGTCCTCTGTCTTTGTGTTTAGCGGTGTACCAGGGTTCTTCCTCTCTGACTCAGCCATAAAACCATTTGACATTTCACATGACTATCACTCAGATCTGCTCACCACGACTCTTCATCCTCCTTCCTCTCCGCTTGGTTTCACTCGCAGCGGAGTAATGCAACACCGGGCCAGAACAGCGAAACGAAGAAACCAAATGGGTTCATGCAGGTGTCACACCTGGAAGTAAATAATCAAGGCGATGACTCAGATTACAGGCGAGGTTCCGGTTGGAGACGCCGCCTGTCCGGTCCGTCTCTGCAGAGCAACATTCATGATTCGTCTGTAAGATGTCAGGCAACATTTTTGGCAGATGTAAATACCAGTCATTACTCTTCCAAAGAAAGGTGGCAGATAACCACCAAATGACCAGGATAGGGAACTGAAATTTGAACAAAGTAACAAGCGAAATAAACATCTGCTGGTTTTCATCCACAGTGACTTGTTTTCCCATAAGTCCCCCGGTAAAAGATAATCATTTTACAGCCAATTTATTTAGGTTAAAATGGAAAAGAATCCCCAATCCTTGGTTGTTCAACTGTTTAAAAGTTAAACAATCGGCGTCCGGGTGGCGTAGCGGTCTATTCCGTTGCCTACCAACACGAGGATCGCCGGTTCGAATCCCAGTATTGCCTTCGGCTTGGTCGGGCGTCCCTACAGACACAATTGGCCGTGTCTGCGGGTGGGAAGCCGGATGTGGGTATGTGTCCTGGTCGCGGCACTAGTGCCTCCTCTGGTCGGTTAGGGCGCCTGTTCGAGGGGGAGGGGGAACTGGAGGGGAATAGCGTGATCCTCCCACGCGCTACGTCCCCCTGGTGAAACTCCTCACTGTCAGGTGAAAAGAAGCGGCTGGTGACTCCACATGTATCAGAGGAGGCATGTGGAAGTCTGCAGCCCTCCCCGGATCGGCAGAGGGGGTGGAGCAGTGACCAGAACGGCTCGGAAAGGTGGGGTAATTGGCCAAGTACAACTGGGGAGAAAAAAAAAGGGGGGGGAAGCGCCACACACACACACACACACACAAAAAAAGTTAAGCAATCAAAATATATCAACCTTTCCCTGTTGGCTCTGCTGGCAACAGCGGGATGAATGGGAGACTTTGTGGACATTGTTTCCCTGCCTGCAGACAATGTATGTTTTCTATAATTTACAACTGAAAAAATCTCCCGCCGTCTTTTAAATTACATATCCAAATTCTGTGCTCTGCATGTGGAGGTGTATGACTGCAGGCCCTAGTCCTCCTCTCAAGCATGACACATCAGGAATGTACAGGACAGACCGCACCCCCGCTCGTCTTCAACCACTGGACTCGGGCCTTCGGGGTGTGTGTGTGTGTGTGTGTGTGTGTGTGTGTGTGTGTGTGTGTGTGAAAACTTTGCTCAGATTACCGGAGTTCATTTGTCTTATATTGCCCCTCCTTTCTCAGACCCATTCTTTTCACTCTGTCTTTCTCTCTCTCTCCCATCCTCTCTTTCCTCCTGTTCCCTCTATCCAAGTTTCAGTCTGTCCGTCTCCATTTCGTCCCCTCACTTTTCATCTCCCTCTCGAGGCTGAGGCAGACTAAGAGAGACAAGGCCTCTAACCTCATCACTCTACAGCGGGGGGAACAGGGCGAGTCCTGCACATGAGCTTCACACACGCACACACACACATACACATACACCGATTGAAAGTAGCCTACTTTCTCCACCCTTCAAACGACACTGTTCAATAAATGTAACACACATGCACATGCAGACATGATCAGATATAGACGCTGAAGAGCCTCTAAAGTTACAAAATTGCCGTTATTTCTCTTGGTTTGGTGGATGTGTGTGTGTGTGTGTGTGTGTGTGTGTGTGCGTGTGCGTGCGTGCGTGCGTGCGTGCGTGCGTGCGTGCGTGCGTGCGTGCGCATGCGTGCATGTCTCCCTGGCTGGCCTAAAGTGTCCTCCTCTAAGTGGGCACTCAAATCAACATGCTCCAGAATAACGCACACATATACATGTGTGCATGCCAACCTGCACGCACACACAAACACACTTGTAGTCACTGCTCCCTTGGAAGCTGAGAGACAGCTGCTGCTAGGTGTAGGGGAAAGAGGTCAAAGGTCAGCACCTGCTTTCACCCTTTCCTTTGTCTCTCTGGATTAACTACAACCCACAGCAGACACTCACACACTCAAAGACAAACGCACTCACACACACACACACACACACACACACACACACACACACACACACACACACACACACACACACACAAAGAAGGGAAACCACACAATCACACTCTTAGTTAAACCGGCAGCTTTCACAACAGAATAACGAAATTAAGATGGAAACACACACACACACACACACACAGAGCTTTTTTTTGTAATATAATGCACAGTGTCCTCTATACTCACAGTCAGAGATCTTTAATAACGAACAACACAATGTTTCAGTACACAGACCTTCATCAGGTTCTTTAGAGAGGTTTTGTTTTCATGCCTGTATGTGCACAGGGGTTGACTCCAGGCGTACAACCCACACACAGCTCCCGTGTGTGTGTGTGTGTGTGTGTGTGTGTGTGTGTGTGTGTGTGTGTGTGTGTGTGTGTGTGTGTGTGTGTGTGTGTGTGTGTGTTCTGGCAGAGGAAGTCCCACCGGGGCAAAGATAGGCCTTGAATGTTTGAAATAACAGTGTTTATCCTTGACTGAAGATTGCTATCACTGTTCACAGCGCACACACACACACACACACACACACACACACACACACACACACACACACACACTATATTCCATTCAGTATATGAGATAATGTTGTTTAGTGACTGTTGTCTGTTTATTGTGTGACAGTACAGTGACATGTTTGCCCCCCAGTTTTCCAGCCCATTTAACCATTAATAGGCCGTTCCGATAACAAAATCATTTCAGCACGCTGGTGCCACCTTGTGGTATAGGAAAGTAATTACAGGTCAACTACCCAGTAGTAAATATTTTATGGGCTCAGTCTGCAGTTTTTAGATGGATGGATGTGCATGTATATAGCGCTTTTCTAGCGGCAGCAGCCACGCAAAGCGCTAAAATAAGGAGAAACTATTTGTTCACTGAATTTACAAAAATGTCCTACATACTAAGAGGTACGACTTCCACGCCAGCAAGCAAAGCAACTTTTTGTTTCCTTAATTGGCAAGTGGTTGCTAGAATAGCAACTAATCAAAAACAAATACATTTATTATTAAGAAAATTCAATTATTATTTAAATTGTCCGTTAAGTTGTCCGCGTGTTCATCCTTTGAATGTTTAACAGATCACATATTTCAAAATGTTGTGTAACATTAGACATGCCTGAGTAAAAATATAACGGAATACAGTTTCAAATGTTTTAGGTGCTCACAGAAAATCAGTGGCGGACAGATTGCTTCCTATTGAGATGTGCTCCAAATAAAATGCGTATGTCATCATCATCAACATCACCATCATTATCATTATCATTATCATTATTATTATTATTATTATTGGATGAAGAAGAAAAATCTTTTTATAAAGCATTTAAAGCATAGTTTGCAAAACAGTTCATAAATGAACTTAAAACACGAAGCGTGACTTAACAGAAAGAAGATAACTTGTAGAAAACCCAGAGAAGAGTGTGGTGGAAGAAAAGCAATGTTGTGCAGTTCTTTAGCTCTAGATAGACGTCCCAGAGAGGGGAACAGGTCTGCCCGACCACCAGAGGGCTCGTGTGGGACCCTGCCTCGGTTTGCCCTGCGGAGCTCTGATTCAGCTAACCTGGCATGGTCAGGTTATATTTCAGGTGATTTTCTTTTCCTTCATAGACCCGCTCTTATCATCCACACTGTTTCATGGTTTCACTCTCAGACATTCATGTAACGTGTTTGTGTTCGTGTCAGCTCATCCATTGCACTGCGACCCTCCGCGTCCCCTGGTGATGACGGTCAACCTCACGCCCACCTTTTCCAACCCGAGCCAGGATCCGACATGATTCCTGGGGGCAGCTAGAGTACATTTGCACCACTTGTATGTGGTTCCACCATGGCCCTTGTAGCTATGGACCCTCATGGCCTCTTTGGTGCTCAGATGGCTAATTTACAGAGTGGCAACACATCACACACTGCATCTGTTTTCACACATGCTATACACACACACACACACACACACACACACACACACATAGACATTTTGTATCACATATACCATGTGTGACGCATCCTTTCAGACGCTCTCTCACACACACACACACACACGACCTTCGTCAGCTTTCCACCCCTTGCACTACTTTAGCAAATTCCCCTGAGTAATTCTGTCAGCGTGAATGACACGTCGCCTCTCTGCAAAGCCTCATGGGAGTCTGGCTAGGTGGCCTACAGTCCTGCGGTGTAACCCTGCCAATCACATCTGTGTCACCCGCACTCGAGATGGCGCAGTAGAATCTAATTCAGCTTTTCCTCTGCTTCTCAGCCTCCGAGCTCTCATCCCGAGCACCACACACACTGACAGTCAGTCGCCTGACGCGGTAGTGTCAGTGAGGAGATGTACAGACACACACACGGGGGTGGCTTCATAGATCTACGTATTTATTTACTTATCTGTTTATTCTCACAGCTGCATTGGTGAATGATGGGACCTGATATTTTAGAGGGACAGGATCACACGCAACACAGGTCATGGGCCCGCTAAGACCACACCGTTAAGACAGCCTATAGCACTGCGGGACCTCATGAAGATGTTAGTGTTCATTGCATCAGTATTGGACGGAGAGTCGAACACTGCATTTGCATCCGCACTGCACACTGTCCGTCTGAGGAGAGAGCTCCCTCCTCTGTTGCTCTCCCCGAGGGTTCTTCCTGTTTTTTCTCCCTGTTAAAGGTTTTTTTTTAGGGAGTTGTTCCTTATCCGATGCGAGGGTCTAAGGACAGGATGTTGTGTTGCTGTAAAGCCCCTTGAGGCAAATTTGTAATTTGTGATAATGGGCTATACAAATAAAATGGACTTGGCTGCATTTGTAATCACAAGACGTACTTATTTCTCCTTGGAGCCCGAGGAGACATAAGGGAGGGAGAGACCGCAGGGAGTAAATGGTAACTCTGCAAGGAAACATGGTTGTGGTCTGCCCCCCCCTTTTTTTTTTTAAATGTCTTCCCCCTTTTCTCTCAAATTGTATCTAGCCAATTACCCCACTCTTCCAAACCATCCCGGTCGTTGCTCTACCCCCTCTGCTGATCCGGGGAGGGCTGCAGACTACCACATGCCTCCTCCGATACATGTGGAGTCGCCAGCCACTTCTTTTCACCTGACAGTGAGGAGTTTCACCAGGGGATGTCGCGCGTGTGAGGATCATGCTATTCCCCCCAGTTCCCCCTCCCCCCTGAACAGTTTCCCCGACCGACCAGAGGAGGCGCTAGTGCAGCGACCAGGACACATAACCACATCCGGCTTCCCACCTGCAGACACGGCCAATTGTGTCTGTAGGGACGCCCGACGAAGCCGGAGGTAACATGGGGATTCGAACCGGCGATCCCCGTGTTGGTAGGCAATTGAATAGATCGCTACACTACCCGAACGCCCCTCCCCCCCTTTTTTTTTTACATGTTCTTCTAGACCCATACACTTCACCCTTGCTCTACCAGAGAATAGAATATATGCAAGAACACGGATGGGCATTCATGGATGAACATGGGCCTAACACGGGTTGTGCGAAGTGTGGAGGGCAGCAGAGAGAAGTAAGGAGAGTTTGCACGGTATAGGAAAGAGATGAGGAGGCTGAAGAATTAAGCCAGGGACAGAGAAAGAGAGAGAGAGAGAGGGCTATTTGGTAAAGGTAAAGAGAGGAAGATATAGTGAGACACGCTGCCTCTGGAGGTGAAGGCTGAGATCTGAAGTTCAAAGAGGGGTCAGAGTTCAGGGGTTACAGGCCAAGCACAACTCACTGTCTGTAGGTGATAACAGTAGCACACATGCACACAAATCACACGAATGTAATTTGATAAGGTAATGTAATGATCCTCCAGCCAATCTAATTATACGAGAGCCTTGTTTTGCTGTAGCTGCTTGTGCAGAGGGAACAACACGTCTCGCTCTGTCTGGAAATCTGGCAGGGACCCGTCAGTGTTGCCTTCCTTACTAACCAACATCTCACACACACTGAACATGACTGATGACCTTATCCAAGTTGTTATAATCCGCTGGTAAATCCGGCAGTGTGAACATATCCACTAGGCAGCAGTCCTTTTTTTTTTTTTTCCTCAACTAAAACTTCGACCCCCATAACAGTTTATCTGTTATACGTCACAAAATGTACATCATGGAGAGTGTGCGATTTAATTTGGCAGTAGTTTGCTGGGGTATTTCCTACCTTAAATGACAGTAACACTCCCAGGGGGCGTCACACAGTGAGAAACGGGTAGCTGTGGTAAACAGCAATGGACGACACCCTCTAACCCGAGACCCTCCGTTCAGACGGGGGGGGGGCAGTAACCCTGTTCCCACTGTGCTGATGACGCCGGCGCCGCTTGAGGCGGTCGGAGACGTCTGTTTAACCCTAACGTTAAACCCCCTGATTACACAAGCCACTTCCCACCATGGCATGAAAATGAACGTAGGGGAGAGAGGGAGGGAGGGAGGGAGGGAGAGAGGGGGGGGGGCGAGAGAGAGAGAGAATTGGAAGAAGGGAAGAAAATGTCTTGCTAATCTCTCTTTACTGGGCCAGAGTTGGCTCACCCAAACAGTTTATTAAAACAGGAGGTGCAGCTTGTGCTGTGTGTGATAAAGGGTTCTCCACAAGTCCTTAAAATGAATGCTTGGAGCGATACGAGAGCGGAGGGGAATGTGGGAAAGACAGAAAATGAGGCGAGTGTGTGTGTGTGTGTGTGTGTGTGTGTGTGTGTGTGTGTAAGGGAGCCCTCCCTATCCCTCTTCAACCCTCCAGTCAACATTCCAACGCCTCCTGCAAGCTTTGGGTGCTATAACCACCCCTATTTAGAACACCAACACACACACACCACACACACACACACACACCCACACCCACACACACACAGTTACAACACGTGGACTTGAACCCGGTATAACAGGTCCAGTAATGCGAGCCTTCCGTTGTGGTGTTTGTGAACCCCTGTATTTAGCCAGTTGTGTGTGTGTGTGTGTGTGTGTGTGTGTGTGTGTGTGTGTGTGTGTGTGTGTGTGTGTGTGTGTGTGTGTGTGTGTGTGGGTTATTGCAGCAGACAGCAGCACACTGTGCAGCTGTACTCATTGTGATATGGGACTCGGCGCACAGGCGACAGTCAGCCAGGGTTTGTCTGAAAATAAAAGAAAGAGTGCATTATTCATGCACTTGGAGTTCAACTTACTCATGTGCATGTACAATGTATGTGAACAGATGCTAACACACACACACACACACACACACACACACACACACACACACACACACACACACACACACACACACACACACACACACACACATACACACACACACACACTGTTTTGTGAGTGTTATGGCCCAGTCTTGTATGGTGTATCAGTGCATCAATGTCAGCTGCTGCCCTGTGATGTGTTTATTGTGTAACTTGGAAGCCGGACCTCTCTGATATCACCTCCTCTGTGTGTGTGTGTGTGTGTTTATACATTTATGTGCTGATTACACAGTCCCTGGTGTGGAGCTGGATGGGTCAGGTGATTTGTTGTTAAAACAGCAGGAATGTTTCACATAGTCACATGTAGCCTCCTAATGACCAGGGAGTGAATGGGACAGACATAACTTAAAAAAGAGTAAAAACACTCCTCATTGTAACCATGTTGTTTTGCTCTGGTCCATCTCCCTGGGGAACTCGGCCTTATGGGACGCTGCCAGTGGTATCTGCAGTGTTTGTCTATTTTAAAACCTTTTTCTTTTTAATGTCCTGCCATGTGAATCCAGTTTCCCCTTGGAAGTTGATGATGTGTAATTTTATGCGATTTGAAGTAAGACATAATAAAAGAGTAGTTTAGTTTAGTCCGTCATTACCTCTTTTCTACTCTCTCCTCTACTCTCCTCTTTTTTCCTCACCTCCGCCCGTCCAATTACCATGTGAGAGAGGAATGTTGTTAAATGACTCTGTTCTTTATATAGCCTACGTGGACAGCGTGTTTCGAGTCTGTTGCATTCCTCCGCTATGCACCCCGACCTCTGTGTGATGGGTCAATCACACATTGTTCTGCTCTCACCAATGGGACACTGCAGGGATAGCCACTGGCACCATCTCAGTTTGTAATGTATTTGTTACTGTATGTGCTCCTGCCCTATAATCATCCTATCCGCTGCATCAATACAGCTCCATTTCTTTTCTCCGCTCCTCTCCATGATGTGAAGATTCGTGGGTTGAAGGAATAGCTCCGGTGCAACATGGTTCAGAACTTTTAACGTATGTATGGTCACTTGATGCTATCATGATGCACCCCCCCTTTTTCTCCCCAATTATATCCGGCCAATTACCCCACTCTTCCGAGCCGTCCTGGTCGCTACTCCACCTCCTTTGCCGATCTGGGGAGGGCTGCAGACGACTACATGCCTCCTCCGATATGTGTGGAATCCCCAGCCGCTTCTTTTCACCTGACGGTGAGGAGTTTTGCCAGGGAGACATAGCACATAGCACATAGGAGGATCACGCTATTCCCCCCAGTCCCCCCCAAAACAGGCGCCCTGACTGACCAGAGGAGTCGCTAGTGCAGCGACCAGGACACATACCCACATCTGACTTCCCACCCGCAAACACGGCCAATTGTGTCTGTAGGGACGCTCGACCAAGCCGGGGGTAACACGGGGATTCGAACCGGCGATTCCTGTGTTGGTAGGCAACGGAATAGACCACTAGCTACCCGGACGCCCATCATGATGCACTTTGACAGACCGAGGGCTCCCTCACAGTGGCGCCTGCCTCCAAAATCTAATTTTGCCATCAATTTGTGCATGCAGTTTTGTTGGATAGCTAATTTGTAACTCAGAAATCCTTGTGATTTTGATGAAGACCCCAGACCCCTCTGCAGACACATAAACACAGGATGTTGTTTAATGTTTTCACTGCTGTCGAGCAGTGGTTGTAAAGTATCGAGAGATCAAAGGATAAATTAAACTTTACGATCCGTACACTTGGTTTTTGGTAAAGGTGGAGCTGTATGGACTGAGACATGTTCTATCAAACACCTTTACAATGATTTGCTGGAAACACGAGTGTCATATTTATGTGCAATGCTCTATCGTAGCTTATATGTGTTTTGGTTGGAGCGCATGTAGCTTGGGGATATATTTCAAAATGTGGGCATATCTCTTATTTTGTCAAAGTTCAGCTCAACTAAAGTGTTGTTTTTTTTAAAATTATTTCTATTGGAGGGGTTGCAATAATTATATTGCAAAAAAGGTTTATGTTTCCATTCCCAAATGACATGGATGGTGATTACAGCCTGTGAAACAACCGCTATATTTTAATTCTCTTCCTGTTAATTTCCATATATTTTTTAATTGTAATTTCCATATCATCCTAATAATTCCCGTGGAACGTCGCCACCTTTGATTATTTCTAAAATTTTGAAACCTGCCAGCCCTCATCAGCAGTAGCTGTCCTGAGACCTCTGGTTTCGTGTGCTATCATGTTTTCAGCCTATCGACTTGAGCAGATGTTAATTAGATCGATCGTATTGATCGCTGGCCCTACAGCCATTTCTCTTTGTGCAGATGTTGGAGGGTGAGAAGCCACAAGGATTTAAAAAGTGGAAGTGAGGTGGGGGCTTTAGGATTAACGCTGACCATTTATTGTGACCTTTGACCTTCTACCTCCCTTTAGGGGCAAGCAGTGCTAAAATGGCTTTCCTTTCCGGACATGGTAAATCAATAGATGATGCCTGATCTGTGTTTCTGTCTGTTCCACACTGGTTAAGGTTTCTTGCTAGATTGCAAGACAGACAGACCAAGCACATTGAACCCAGATGTGTTTTAGTAGTCTGACCTCCTTCATAAAGCATTTTCGAAATGTAGGGCTTTCACCAAGATATAGACTGCAGCTGAAGTCTTCTCAATACCTCGCATTCACTCGTTGGCTCACAGAGCCCTTATCGAGCCCTAGATTACTTTGCTATCTCCAGATTATCTCATCTATCCTGGCTAGTCTGCCCTCCATGTCGACCTGTTTGTGTGTGCTTCTGTTTGTGTATTTGACTTAGAAGCCATTTTTCCTCAGAGGAAGACTTAAAAGTCCTGGTCCTGACCCCATGTCCAGCATTTTATCTGTCCATTCGGTCCCTTTGCTCTTCCGTGATCTTTTCATCCCTTCATCTCTGTACAATGGAGAGCTACACTAGTTAATTATTAAATGACTGTGGCCTTAGATTTCCTCAGAGCAAAGGTCTGCATGCACTCTGTGTGTGTGTGTGTGTTGTGTTTTTGTTTGCTGAATAGAACTTATCAGCCTATGTGCTCTCTGTGTAATGTGTGCTTGCACACACATTTTTGTTTGTGTGTGTGTGTGTGTACATATATATATATATATATATATATATATATATATATATATATATATATATATATATATATATATATATATATACACACATATATATATATATGTGTGTGTGTGTGTGTGTGTGTGTGTGTGTGTGAGTGGTTTGCTTACACTTGTAAGGTGAAGCCAGGACACAGATGTCAGGTTAATGATGTGATTGCCCCTGTGTGTGAACAGTTAGTGCTGACATCATAGATTTCATCTGCAGGGAGTTTGGAAATGAAAAGGAGGCCAGGGTCCCAGTGGAGGTTTGGGGGTGGACGTCTAGTCTTGCACTAGATCTTGGCCACTGATCTGGGATCAGCTTTCACCAGTGTAATGAACCCACAGGACACAAAAGTGACTGGATCTAACTGACCAAAGCGAGGCTTAATCAAGGAAGTGTGAATGGAAACGGGAGTGAGACAGAGGATGAACACACATGTGGCCATGCACACGCACACATTTGTGCACACATACAGACATACAGAGTCTCTCTCTCTCTCTCTCTCACACACACACACACACACACACACTATGTTACACATGCACTGCTGTTGTTTATGGTCGCACACTCCTCTTGCAGTTACGCCTGAGTGGGAAACTCTCCATCTCCCTCACACACCTCCAGCTCACCACTGAGACTGAGTCTTGTTTTAGTCCGCGGTCTGTGTCAGGGTTTTTTCCAGCCTGCTCCTATTTAAATGCTGGGCTTTAAAAATTAGCCCTATCCCACTGAATACAAAACGAAGTATGCCATCTGCTTTATGCCATCTGCTTATTTCTAACCTGATTTTGAAGGCCAGGGACTACAGTGTTGGATTTTATGATGCTGACTATAAATTAGTTTAACTTTCCCACATTCCCCTGTTTTGAAAGGCAGAAGTAATGCAAAACATAAAACGTGATTCATGATGTTGTGGCTACTCGCTGGTGCAAACCAGCGGGTTGTGTTTCAGCATCTGGCAGTGACAAAGTTCCCAGAACAGAGCGTCAAAGATGTCTCCAGCAGAGATGAATACCTCCTGTTCTGCAAAAAAGGACACATCTTACACCGAACGTCCTCCAAACGTGAAACTTTGAGCTTACACGACAAGGAGGGCGAAACTGAAATAGTTGTAAAAACACACGCGACACCTGCTGCAACGTTCAGACCATGTGGCTCGGCGTCACCCTCGGGGGTGACCTGCTCATTTTGCCGCTCAACCAGTCCCTTCCTGCCGGCATGGGGTCAAATGCTGGTTAATGTCACTGAAATCTGAAGTTCACACAATGGAGGACTGAGCCTACGACACCGAATCTTGTGTTGCTGGTAGCCCAGAAAGGGCCGGGTCGCTCTTTGTCTTGTTGGTGACTCAAAGGAAAACACCTGAGGGGGGGGGGGGACACACAGAGAGGGATTAAGAGGAAAGGAAGCAGAGGGATAAGTGGAAAAAATGGGGGGGGGGCTAGAGGGAGAGAGGGAAGGAGGGAGGAGTGGTTGCCATGCCTGCAAGCGGCTGAAGGGGAGGGGCAAAGATCAGAGATCTTAGTGACGAGAGAAAGAAAGAGAGAGAGAGAGAAAGAGAGAGATGTGCCAGCTCGTGTTTCAGCACCACGGCTAGGGTTGTGTGTAATCCTAACCCCTACACACACACACACACACACACACACACACACAGATCGTAAACTCTCAGACACTCACCCTACAGCGCCGACAGAGACGGGCGCAGAACAGACAGGGAGCTTCGAACCACTGACTTTTTTAGTCTGACTCCTTCCTCAGTCTGTGCGCGCGTCACGCCGGGGCGTGCGCTCTGCAGGTGAGCGCTGCGCTCCCTCCCGCCGTCGCTCCTGTTTCCTGGCCTCTTCGCGCTCACGGTGGTCTGCTGATAGGGGCCTGGCAGCAGTTGTCACCACTTGGGATTTCTTTTTATGCCCTCAGCCTCCTTGGCACGCTTCCTTCACAAACTTGGTCCCGTGATGAAAATGCCAGCCGTTGCTGTTGCTCCCGCGATGAAAAAAAAGTGAAGAGGAGAGTGATGAAGAAAGGCTTACTAACAGGACCGTCACGGCAGTTGGACGTCAGTGTTTGGACTCTTTGTTGCGTGACATTACCCCACGCTTGAAGGGGGGGGCCTTTGCAAGCTTACTGGGACTTGTGACTGGAGGTTTTCCATGTGTGTTTTTGTGTGATTGTGCTTCAGTGTGTAACTGTAACCTCCTCAACCTGATAACAGACCAAGGGAAGCAGATACCCACCTGACCTGCTGGTCTGAAGCCTGCCGATGGTATGGAGCGCCTCATCTGGTGCCTGCAAGCGTCTGTGGATAACAGCGCTTCTGGACCCTTCAACACACAGCTGTCAGCGTCTGCCATCTGAAACGCTGCCTAATCAGATAAGGAAGTGTCTCTCTCCACCCTTTCACGCACCTCAAGGAGTACTGCAGCCAACATTGTGTGCAAGTGGTGATTTTCCAGACCGCTGAATTGCCTAATTACCACTTCGGGTTTGGGAATCGTGCCCAGGCTGTGGGAGCACAAAGAAGAAGAAAAAAAAAGAGAGAGGAAGAGGAGAGATGAGTTAGCTTGGCTTTTTTGGCTCGTGACAGAGGAGTGGAATGAAAGAGGGAGAGAAAGAAGGCAGGAGTTGAGATTGCTTGGATCACGACCATGATCGGGAGCCGTGGAGCAAGACGAGCTGGAAGTCAACTTTCTCCTGGAAGTAATTTGGTTTTCAACAGTTTGGATTTAAGAAATTTTCACGACATGCGTACGCCTGGTGTCTGGTGGTCTGTTCAGAAATGTTTAGAGCCTCCAACTCTGCCCTCACTGACATCCCAAAGTGGATGTTTCTCACACCTCTGAATCCTTTTTTGCTGTTAGCTTAATGATCTGCATGTGAGGATCTGCTGCTGCCCTCCAAGTCAAGACGCTGGACTCTTCTGATATCTTTCTCCTGTGATAAACGTGGACTCTCTACCCTCAGCTGCACCTCTCTCTCTCTCTCTCTCTCTGGGTGAGGATGAGGAGGGAGGGGGGCTCCAGATCGTTCCGTAAGGAGAAGCCGGCAGGCCTGTCGCGGGCTCTGAGCTGGCTCAGCGTCTCCACCCTCTCCCGCCAGACCAGATGCATGTTCCACAGCCAGGGTGAGCTCCACGCCGCGCACAGACGCCACGCGCACTCCCGCTCGCACACCCACCTGCATACCGTGTACGGAGGGGAGGGGGCGGAGGGGGAGGACGAGGACCACGACAACTGGGTGTACAAACCTCAGCATGGAGCAGGTGAGGACAGGGGTGAGACGGAGGGCAAAGAAAAGGTGGAAGAAACAATATCAAAAGCCTGTGTGCAGTGGATGGGCTCTTAAAGAGGTGTCTGGTAGTGGATTCACCCTCGCAAGACTGTATGTCGACTTTTCAGCTTGGCTGAATCGCTTAGGCCCGCTTGCCACAGTGCCCTGACTTATTTGAATTGATTTCCATTTGCTCTCTCTGTCTCTGCCTTTCTCTCGAGCTCGCTCTCTTCCCCTCTCGCTCAGCCAGGAAGCCTGTGAATGGCCTGTTTGCATGCAGAGACAAAGCAAAAAGTGGGCCACTGTTGCTCTGTGGCGTCTTGTTTTCCCCTCTCTGTTCCTGGTTACTGTATAGGCTGAACAAGAGGGGAGTGTGGTGATGGGGTTATTGGGTGGTGGTGGTGGGATAGTCAGAGGTCTCTTTGCATGTGTGATAGGTAAACAAGCAATATGTCGTGCCGGAAGAGGTTGATGTCACGAACAGGGGTGATGTCACGGGCTGGTAGCGATGTGAGCGCAGGGTTCGGTGCCAAGGAGTGTGTGTGTGTGTGTGTGTGTGTGTGTGTGTGTGTGTGTGTGTGTGTGTGTGTGTGTGTGTGTGTGGATGGATGTGTACCCCTCATTGTTAAGTCAGACCACAAGCTGTGATTACAGTGGCGGTGCTGGGATATGGACTGTCATTCAGTCATCCCAGTTTGACAGTTTTTGTCTTGAGGTTGCCTGAGGTGGTAATTCTCTATTCACTCTATTATTAGTTTGCGCTTGTTTTTTTTCCCCATGTCACACACCAGCAGACACGCTTGAATGCATGTCAGCGGTTGTGTTGAGGCCATAGGTTGTAACCGTAGACTAGCCATTACCTGAGGATGGAAAAAGACACCGGCCCTGTGCTTTTGTCTCACCGCGTGG
The DNA here is from genome assembly GCF_029633865.1 of Lampris incognitus. Lineage (NCBI taxonomy): Eukaryota > Metazoa > Chordata > Actinopteri > Lampriformes > Lampridae > Lampris > Lampris incognitus. The sequence continues at coordinate 21,726,577 of NC_079225.1, read as the reverse complement.
TCCATTAATCCCGACACTGGACGTCCGCGTGTCTCTCCAAGCTGGACTTTACATCTGCAAGTACAGCCTCGTCTTGTTTGGCATGCAAAGCTTTCGATGCTCTAAATACTTTTTTTTTCTGAACTGGCTTTGAATAGTCAAATGGCTTTGACCTCAGGGAAGCGTCCCGGGTGAGTGTTGACTGAAGTCTGATTTGATAGTGTCTTATCAAGGTGTGTGTGTGTGTCATGATTACTTTTGTGTGTGTTTGAATGCCGTCACCTCCACGGGCAGTTTCTCACAGTGTTATTCTACGACCGTAACACTGTAGTCTACATGCGACTGAGTGGACATGAGAGGAGACGGGGGGGGGGGGGGGGACCCCGCATAGCCATTTTTTCACATCACGGGAGCGTCAGGGCTTCAAGGCTTCGGTCCCGCATCTGTTGTTGTTGTTGTTAATTTTATCTCCTCGTGCTTCACAGTCGCTCTTTCACCTTTGAACCCGCCCCATGTCATGTCTAAAATGGCTGCGAGCAGCGTGTGACTGGGATGACTGGAAGTCGTGGCATGTTTTTCCTCTTGAGGCCAAACGATAAAAGCCGAAGCCGAGACAAGCTCGAAAGGTCACCGGTTTGAGTATCATCAAGACTCTGCTAACCCGTGGGCGTAGAACTCCGAGTGATGATAACAGCCTGAAGCCTGAAAACGAATTTAGCTACTTCCGTTTTGCGGGCCGGATCCGGGCGGTTCCGTATCACTGCTTCTTGGCGCGTGATGCCGGTACAAAAATGCATGGCGGCATATTGAAGAATCGTAAACGTTCTTTATCTTAAACAGTCCACTGAATCTGTTTCTAACTAATAATAGAAAAAAGAAACTGATGGATTCAGGTGCTGACTCGTTTTAGAGCCACAAGGGGCCTAGTTTAAAAATGGGTTCCGACCTTCGTAAGGTGGCCACCTTCTGGCCAGAGGAGCGGATGTGAGCGCTATAATGATCTGCCGGAATCGGCGCAGAGGCGAGGCGGGGCGAGGCGAGGCGAGACGAGGCGAGGCGGGGCGGGGCGGGGCGGGGGGGGCGGCGGATCTGGCCCAGTGTCAGCTTCTGTATAGGAAAGGTTTTCGAGCTCCCGTCTTTAGCGTTTCAAGAGACGTATGTGCCACAACTAAATGAAAAAAAGCTTAAATAACATCCCCAATATTGGCATAAAAGTTTATACGTTTGAGGCGTATGAACTGTGTATTCGATTAAGAAAAATGTGATGAATCGTGATCAAAGCAAACTTGCCAGTTACCTTAATCATTTGCTTGAACTCTATTTGAAAGGCGGGTAGAAACAGCTACTGCCTTGTAAAACGGTAAAGAAGTCAAAACAAACAAATATTGTGGCATGAATTAAGACTTTCTAGGACGTCTGAGGACATGATGGAAACCTGACGGGTTTTGTTTTGTTTTTGTTTTTTTTTACAGACTGGCGGTATTTGTTTGTCCCAAAGATTATCTTACTGCATTATGATGAGTTTATACTTTTATGAAATAAGAAAAAGACACACCTCAAAATAATGAATCGGTGTCAACATTGTTTACCTTGCAGTGAAGATAGGGATGAGAGACAGTTATTCAGTAAAAGTGTTTTGACTGGTAAAAGTATTTTTCTTTAAACAGTGTTTTTTCCCCCCAATAATCATTGAAAGCACTTCAACGGCTCCTAATGAGTTGCAATTTCCCCCAAATTAAGTATGTGTGTGTGTGTGTGTGCGCGCGCGTGTCGTGTGCAGAGGAAGGGATATTATATCTGGATCCAATTTTTTCTTATCTAGATGTAGTAAATGTTCCTTGGGTTTTGATCTTTCTTACGTAAGACGATCATCCAACTTTATTTTGAATCCGTGCGTCATGTTTGTGCTTGCTCCTACATACAGCCTTGTTGTAAAAACATAATCTCTGGTCCTGATCAACGCTCATTTAAGTAAGAGTAATTTTGATTTGCGTTGCTACTTTGAAAATTTGCATTAATTTCATGGCGTGTTAGTCTTGATGTTTTCCTATTCACTGTTTGGTTACGTGAGTTCAAGTGGCAAGTCATAATTAATCAATTCTAATCAATGGCGATACACCTCACTGGTTGAATCTCGAAGGAAAAGTGATGTGTTCACTGACTGATTATTAGCAAACACTTGAATACCGAAGACTGTGCAGGTGGAGTGTACGCACACAAATGTGAGGATTTACCACTCAGCAGCAAATAATTGTAACCGGTTTTTGTCGTTGAATGAATATACTCAGGCAGTCTTCCTTTCTTCTCTCGCATACTGTTGCTCCCTCCTCTCTGTCCAGCTGCCCTAGTCTACAGACCGTGTCAGACACAGGTCAATATGAAGCTATTTCATCCACACACACACACACACACACACACACACACACACACACACACACACACACACACACACACACACACACACACACACACACACACACACACACACACACACACAGGTAACATTTCATACACCTCTCCAGTTTGGGCTTAATTTATTAATAACATCTGGATCTCACTTTTCCACGCCTGCAAGGGCCCACTGCAAGACACATGGGCAGACGTGCACCGTGCCTGTGTGTAAATATAGCCTATAATGAGCAGCTGCGGCCTCCATGATTCCCTAACCATCAATTTGTTACGGCCTCTGAGGTGGCTGGGTGGGTGTTTGCCTTTGTTACCAAGGTAACGGTGAGCGACGGCGAGGGTTTCCTGGTGTGGTGCAGTGTGACCTTCTCATTGGGAAAGCACCGAGCCAATCATGTGTGAGGGAGCCGTCTGGTACACCAGCTGCTATTGGCTGCTCGGGTGAAGGCCTTTGCAGTTGCGGTTGGACTCGAGGTTGATTAATCCTGTCGTGTTATTTTACCGGGAAATTAACCGCTTCCACTCTCTCATTTGAAAAATTGCCCGCCTAAGTTACATTATTTCCCAAGTGTATGGAGCAAGATAGCTTTGTTAAAATGTTTCAAATGGATGGCACGCCTGTGCCTGGTGCGTCATCACATGACAGGTGTCTTTTTCGGAGCATTGCGGATTATGTAAGACAGCTGTTGAGCCCTTAGTTTGGGGTCATTTTTAACACAGCCTCGCAAGCAGTCAACTGGAAAATTATCTCTAATGTAATGTTTGACGAATTCCACTGTGGTTGAACTATCCCTTCCTGTATTGAACACCTGGAGGAAAATAGCCATGTTGGTTGTATCTGTGGCCTGTAGGTGTCAGTAGTGAGCTAATGGTGAGAAGGGGGTTGCTGTATAATCTTTACGTTCTCCCATCTGCCCGTTTTTCTCATTTAACGTGAAGACAATTGTCCATCACTGCTGCTATCGGTGCACCTCATCACCACCTACCAACTACTCTTTCTTTCCCGCTGCCTCTCTTTCTGTCACAGTTCTGCTCTCTCCTTGTTTTTTTTCCTCACTCACTCACACACACACACACACACACACACACACACACACACACACACACACACACACACACACACACACACACACACACACACACACATTAATCTTCCTAATCAACATTATTGATCACTGACTGGGTTTACATGAATGTGTATCTGAATCAATCAGTCAGTGGACATGTCGTCTGCCTCGGAAGACCATGTCATAAAACGGATAGGACATTCAGGCCCCGAACGGGCTCCTAAAGCTCCTTAGTCTGTATCTTCCTTGGGACATGAGGGATGAGTCTGGGACTATGCCAGATGATTCCCTGTCTAGTCTATATGGTAGCTGGGAATCTTGGCTTTGTGAGTTCCCAGTGGCCTATTTGCTGCTGTGCTGTGGACGGCAACTCGTCAAGGCAAATATTGAATACATGTGTATGAATCTGGTGAGCCTGACCTTTATATCTACTGCTGCCAAATATAAAATGTTAACGTGTTAGTATATGCAAATGATAGATTTGGGGTATGCATGAAATGTGAGTGTGTGTGTGTGTGTGTGTCTGCAAATGGCATGCGCCGCCATGGCTTTGTGGAGTACTGCAATAGTGCGAGCGCTCTACAACAGAAAACATGAAATATTTCACCATCAAGTCAACTTTGTATCTGTGTGTGGTGGTTGACTATATATAGGGCAACAGGCTATTGCCCCAAATATTAACCCTACATTTGCAGACCAATGGTGAGGCTGCCAGAATTCGAATTGGGTCCCATGTTATAAAATGTTATTAAAGAAGTATTTGTGAATTTAGGTTGTGTGTAAGGTCTTTTCTGCCATATTGGTCTTTGTGAGATGCTTACTAATATTTGAGAGGATTGATGGAGCAACTCTGTTGCGTAACTACATCCCTGGTCCATTTCTGGTGCTGGACTGGCAAGGTGTTTGGATACCTTCACAGGCATAGTCCCCCCCCCCCCCAAAAAAAAAAACCACAAACACACACACACACACACACACACACACACACACACACACACACACACACACACACACACACACACACACACACACACACACACACACACTCTAATCGTCATCATGTACCCTGTGTGTAATTCCAGATTAGCAGATGATAATTCGCTGTAGGGGGAACTGGTGCAATGTTAAAACCAGCGAGTCCTCATTAAAAGACAGACATGGAAAATCTGCTGCTATGGCCCAGAGCCCATGGTGAACACTCAAAACACATGTCCAGCAGACAAACAAGCTTGACACACTCATGCATGCATGCACACACTCACACAAACATATGCATGTGCAAAAAAAAACCCCTGTGTATTTTGTTCAGGCCTTCTGATAAGAGAGAGATAACGGGGACTGTCACATCCAGTTTTTGTACAGATCATGATTGTTACTACTGCTGACAGGCATAGTGTATCATCATTTCTAACCACCTGTCTCTGTCCTCTTCCTCTCCTCTCTATGTGCTGGTGGCAATGATGTGGTGCTTCTCTTCAGGTAAGTCACCTCTCTTTCTCTGACCCACATGAACCTCTCCACCTCTCTAGCAGCTGATCTCAGATCAGAATTGACTGCACAGACTAACATACCCCCCCCGCCCTGTACTAAAATCTACCACAGATCACAGTCCTGTTTTAACCATTTTAAGCGCATTACCCAGTTATTCCAACCGAATTCAAAGCTGTTTCCAGTAAAGCTGTGAGTCTGAGTCACACAGCCCACAAAACCAGGCACCTTCCCACTCAGGACAATATTAACGTTATTGTCTGCTATCCTATTATCTTTTTATCATGAGATGTAATCCACTTACAACCCGACTTTAAAGCAAAATGGGGTTAGAGGGGAAAGAAAACCCAAACGCTTATATTGCAAACATCATTTTTAGGGCTTACGTTGATAGGTTACTATCCCAGTGTTGTCCCTTCACAAGCTGTGTCGTTTTGAGTATGGTACTATATCCGCTGAGATTTTGCTGTTTATTTCTGCCTTTTTGACCTGTGCGCTTTGACCAAATCTGTTTCACATGAGAGGCCTGGCTGGGCTGGATTTTCCAATTTCAGGTACTTGCTCTTTGACTGACTGCCCATCAGTATTACCAAAGCACACTGCTGGTTTTATCTGTGTGTGTGTGTGTGTGTGTGTATGTGTGTGTGTGCACATTATAGACTCTTATCTTGTAATGACACCGAGGTCTAATGCTGTAACAGTGTGCCGTTTGTACCGAACTGCGTTTGTACTCGGTGAGCACTGTACAGTAAGTCATTGGCTGAGGCTGACGATAAAGATATTGCCGAAAACTGCATCAAAGCATCCGACATGAAGCCCCATGACTGCATTTTGTCCATGGATAAAAACTTGTCCCCAGTGCCCTGATCTCCATGTGGCGGGGCAGAATTTCTCTCTGGGCGTCCATAAAGCATCGCATTGTTTCTGTATTGTTGTTTGCATAGTTGCTGACTGTAAAGGTGATTTGTTCAGAATAAAGTGAGGAAAACAAACATTTTTTCTTGTACCCCCAGTCCAGCTGAGGGAGAGCAGCGATTAGAGTGACCTCAAGGAAAGGAGGACTGAGGCATTCTCTCAGTGCCAAGGGTTTTTAATGCTCTTGGTTGGTGGCCATTTTACACAAAGTGGTGTCCAATTAAGGTAGAGGCCTGCTGAGGTTGAATTTTATTGTCTGGTTAGGTAGAGCTAAATCTGGGGTTGGCATGCGTGTTATAAGTGTTGATTATATCCAGGGTTGTATTTCTGTGGTATTCCCATTCACACACTCATGCACCAGAACATCTCCCCAACACACACACACACACACGCACACACACAAACATACACTCCAGTCAACCAGTAATTGGCAGCATCTGGGTGTGAAACACATATCCTTACCTGCAACCCACACAGATGGGATTGGCACATAAAACACACAACCATGCATGCATGCACATACACACATACTCACACACAATCTGTACATTTCTCACATTGAAGTTCGAAACTTCAAAACTTGGGTGGCATGGTGGCACAGTGGTTAGCACGGTTACCTCACAGCAAGAAGGTCCTGGTTCGAGCCCCGGAGTAGTCCAACCTTGGGGGTCGTCCCGGGTCGTCCTCTGTGTGGGGTTTGCATGTTCTCCCCGTGTCTGTGTGGGTTTCCTCCGGGTGCTCCGGTTTCCTCCCCACAGTCCAAAGACATGCAGGTCAGGTGAATCGGCCTTACTAAATTGTCCCTAGGTGTGAATGTGTGTGTGTTGGCCCTGTGGTGGACTGGCGGCCTGTCCAGGGTGTCCTGCCGCCCAATGACTGCTGGGATAGGCTCCAGCCTCCTGAGAGCAGCGTAAGCATTTTGGATAATGGCTGGATGGAAGTTTGAAACACAACTATGCATGCAAACAAAATAGCAACATTACGGTGATGTGAACTCTGTTATCCCAAATTTAGGAACCACTGATCATATCGAATCAGTATGAAGCTTGTCATGCATGGCTGGCAGCAGGCCTTTAGGAAGGTTGTCTAAAAAGCTACACATATCGAGCACATTCAACTAACATTGTTTTACACATCACTGTGATCAGTTAGCATAGCTAGCAGCTTATAAGTACTTTACACCCACTGAGCTGGGGTGCTACCAGATAGGTCCTAAATATGCCCTCTTCCATAAGATTTAAACTGT
>NC_079225.1:21711976-21714476 GCF_029633865.1 Lampris incognitus | reverse complement strand
ATTTGCCCATCAGCTACGTAAACTGAAGTGACCACTAGGGCGATGGTTGCCGAATCTTCTGCTCTTGCCTTTTGACAGAACCAAACAGCCCCCTTCTGTTTGGGTGACCCACAATAGGACAGATGTGGCACCTTTTTAGGCCATGCCCCTTCACTTCCAGCTGTGGCCAGAGCAGATTCTCATCTGTCCCGACACAGTTCACAAGCCCCTAGCAAAGCCCTGCACTTTGCCGTAAGCCGTTGGTCAGCAGGCCAGAGTAGCTCTTGGTGTGGCTTTTTCGGGGCTGTTACATAAGTCATCCCTGAACTTACACCCCGTTCCACCGGTCCGCAAAATAGACATTGAGTGAGTTTGAGCGGGGATTATTTACAATCAACTTGGGTGGATTTTGAAGTTCTGGCTGAAATTGGAGTTCATGTCGTGGCAGGCGTACAGTAACGCAACACGTCAGCCAACGTAAGCCCCGTCAAGCTAACATATTGCTGAGAGTTCATCCGATCGCCACGTTGTGCTGTCAATTAGGGACAGCCCGGGTCATGTCCAATCAAGAAGAACACGCCTTCAGCTGAGGGGAACTGGGTCCAGCGTTCCTTAAGTTGTTTCCAGACGCTCTGATTGCTCTTCGCTTCAGATGTGTGAGCGGTATTACAACAGCAGTTGTGGGGCAGATGTTCCAGTCCACAGCACCCAAATGCCCTGTTGTTGAGGAATTTCATTCCATGCCACTGCTCTCAGGCCGCATGCATTTGCCTGAGACATTATCTGCCTTGGCATGAAGTTCAGTTGTGCTGTTGGATTTCAATTTCAGAGATAACAAGACATGCATAGTTATCAACAGAATGTTTTTTTTTCTTTTCTCAAATAAGTGAGCAGCTCTGTTAAATGTGTGTCTGGTTGCCACAGTCCATCTCTGCCATATAAATTCCAGCCTTGTGTGTGTGTGTGTGTGTATGTGTGTGTGTGTGTGTGTGTGTGTGTGTGTGTGTGCGTGTGTGTGTGCGTGCGTGCGTGCGTGTTTCATGCAAGTGTGTGCTGGAAAGTGTCTTCTTGGCTACTTGCAACACTCATTTGGTCAGTTATTCTAAAAACATTTTTGCAACTGAAGAGAAACTTGCTTGAATTATTGTTTTGCACACATTCATTTACTCTGACACTTGCATATATGTGTCCTGGGTTTTTGTGTATGCAGCCAGTGTGTGTGTGTGTGTGTGTGTGTGTGCGTGTGCGTGTGCGTGCACGTGCACGTGTGTGTGTGCGTGTGTGTGTGTGTGAATTGAATTTTAGGAATGTGTGTGTGAGATCCACAGACTGTTGGGAAGGCAGCGGGGGCTTGGTGCCGTCTCTCTCTGGGGCAGCCGGGTTAGATTTATCCGAGAGGGCAGTGACCCATTTAGCTGCCTGTCTAAATCTATATTTAACCTCAGCTTTGACGTGAAAATTAAATGAGAATTTTCGCGCCCACTACCTATAAGACACCTTATTATGGCTAATGTGAAAGTATATGAATCACGTTATAAATCATATTTTGATACGTGTTTTGATCTGGATGACTATTCAATAGTATTTGATCTTAATGAATATTATTCTTAATGAATGAGAAACAGAAGTTATTGTACTGCTTAGGTTATTATTCTGTTTATTATTTTGAAACATGTAGATGAAGATGTTGTCACAACTGGCGCTCATTATGAGATACCATGGACGCTAATGAACATGTGGGCAACATTTTTCTGCAGCTTCATACAGCTTCCTCCCTTGTTAACCTGTTTGAACTTGTACGAGAATAGTCCCCCTGTATCCCATGCACCTGTCCAGTTTGCCTGGAGGGACGATGACCTTTGACCTCAGGCCGGCCCACTATCTGCCCTCTGGCCTTGTGTTGATTGATGCTCTCACACAAGATGTGGCAGGCTACTTATCTTCATTAGAAAGGAGGAAAGGAGCGGAAAAGGAGACGAGAGGAGAGAGGTGTTGAATAAGTAACAGTGTCAGCAAACAGCGACTAACTTGCGAAGGCCCCGTCTTAATTCTGGAGACAGGCTGCAAGAAGCTCACCGTCCTGAGTCAGTTTTGTAAGACGGCTCATTATTTGTTTAACTTAAATCAAACTTGAATCAACACAGTGTGGCTGGCGTGCATCGTTAGTCCGGGAATCTAAACTAACCTGGCCGTAAGTTGGGAGTGGGGCAGGTTAATGCAAATTTACCATTAATCAAAGCATTTGAAATGCAATCAACATTACAAGCAACACTTTTTTACTTCACAATAGATGACAAAAGAAAACATGATCTTGCATAGCTGTCGGTTAATTATGTAACATAATTAGTTCATAACTAGTTCAGCTGATGGGTAGGTCAGTATTTATATGTAACCTTAATCACCAACAGCAGTTTCTTTTTCATGGGTCCATATTTATTTATTTTTTTAAAAATTTCCCCCCTTTTTCCTACCCAATTGTATCCGACCAATTACCCCTCTCTTGCAAGCCGTCCCGATCTCT
>NC_079225.1:21704476-21706976 GCF_029633865.1 Lampris incognitus | reverse complement strand
AGAAGAAGGACAAAAAGCAGCAGGAGGAGAGAGAGGAGGAGGAGGAGGAGTAAAGAAGGGGGACTTTGGAGGCGGTGCGGGCAAGCTCCGTGGAGACTGTGGTGTCGCGGTGCGTGGCGAAGGGGTGCCAGGATTTGATCCCCTGTGGGCTGCAAAAACAAAAACTCCAAACCCTCCTCCATCCCACCCCCCAAAAGAGAGAGAAAGGGAGGGGAGGCCTATTGAGGGTGTGTGGGGGAAGGAGAAGGGGAACAGATAGGGGGACGACTCGCTGTCTTACACACACACACACGATCCACTGGCCTACCAACTCAAGAGGAGGGCCGAGAGAGAGAGAAAGAGACACACACACACACACACACACACAGGGTCGTGCAACAGGAGAGATAGAGGGGAGGGGGAGAAGGAGGAAGGTGGGGGGGTTCGTCTTAGGTCTTAGCCGGGGATGATCACATACGTGCACTGCCTGTCCTCTGAGCCGGTGGTCAGCTGCTGGCACAGGGCCTGCTATGAGGACCCCTCTGTGGAGAAGCGGTTCCTGCGCTCCTCCCAGCACGCAAAGACCATGGGCAACAGCCTCCAGGCCGAGGCCTTCCCCAGCCCCAGGCCGGTCAGGCCCGACGGCTGCCTGCGCAAGCACCTGCTCTCCATGTCCAAGGTGCACCAGAAACAGGACTCTCTCTGGACACCCAAACCACTTCTGGGACCTGTCGCCAAGGGCTCGTCAGGACACACACACACCTACCAGGACGGCAAAGGTAGAGAGCAGAACACGTTTACTGGTGGAGTTGGCAGCCATTGTATTTCTGAAACGCAGAACAGACTTGGTGAAGGTTTGGTGTGGAGGAAAAATAGACTGTCACGCTCGACAGCACGAAGAGGTCGATATATTTATATATATATATACTTTTGTAGTGATTGAGTTTGATTGATTGAGTCAGACGACTCAGGTGGCAGTTCATGAGCCTCTGAGCAAGATTTAGCAGGATTTAAAAACAACATAACAGGGAAGGATGGTAGTATTTGCCTTGCGAGTGTAGGCTGTTCCTTCTCGTTTACAGTCGGTCAGCTGAACAGTAGATGAGGAATAGTGATGTGGTGTGTGCATGTGTGCATGTGTGGCTGTGCAAGAGACGCATGATAAGACATTTGGTGAACCCTTTTCCCAAGCAGGGCTTTGGCCTGTCATTAATCCATTTGCATTTTATTGGAAATGCGATTGTGTGTGTGTGTGTGTGTGTGTGTGTGTGTGTGTGTGTGTGTGTGTGTGTGTGTGTGTCCCTCTGTTTCACTGAGCATTCGGTGTGTCATCAACACAGATTGTGGCATTGTGACCCGAGGGACCTTTGGGCTGATGGAGGCATCCCTTAGGCCAGACCTAGATGACCCTAGAGAGACTTGCTTTCATGGCTCTATCTATCTCTTAGTCAGTTTCTCTTATCTCTGCAGTTATGGTTACTCACATTGTGTCTTATATTAGCTTATCTCCATGTTGGTGGCATGTAATTTCAGAGTGAAGGTAATTTTAGGATCATTTGACCTATGTGCTCGGATGATCATATGTCTGCCATATGATCATATATGATGTTTGCTTACCTTTAATCGCTGACCTGGTATGACCTATACCATGTATAACGTTAGTCTATATTGCTTAGCTAGATGCTTAAAGCTCATGTAACAGAACAAAGGTGGTGTTATAAGGTGTCTTCTCCATGTGAATAAATAAGACCTGTTGTTATCTGTTAGCTGATAGTAGACGACTGTGTGAGAAACTCACTGAGTGTAGCGAAGTCTGCACACAGTAATTGGAGAAACGGCCTTGGTGGGATATTGGCCGGAAGACATGAGATAAGGAGGAGAGGTACAAACAACTGCCCTATAACAGAGACTATACTGTACTGATCGGCACACTTGTAAGTTTGACTTCATGTGTGCCATGCTTCAAGCATTAGTAAAGGGTGACAATACTGTAAGACACTTTGTCTTCACTGCTAGTTTTTTTTTTTTGATTGGCATTTCCCGCCTTTTTTTATTAGATAGTGGTAGTACCGATGGAAACTATCGAATCCGCTGTGGCGACCCCTGGGAAAACAGGGAACAAGACAAAGAAGAAGAGTGATAGTCGCGTGAGAGACAGGAAAGGCAGAGAGAGAGGAGGGGGGATGACATGCAGCAAAGGGCCCAGGCCGGATTTGAACCCAGGCCGCTGCGGTAAAGATTCAGCCTTATATGTGGTACGCACTCTACCAGGTGAGCCACCGGGGCACCCCATCTTGCTCCTAATTTATTGTCAGAGTGGAATTTATATAATAGCCACAACAAGAGCTGCTAGGTGTGTGTGGTTTACTGTCTGTGGTTAAGGGTGAGCCTGTTTCACAGAGATGTATGAATATTATAACAATGCTTTTTCAGTATGAGGCTCTCCAGGACTGTGTAGGCTATGTGTGTGTGTGTGTCTTTGTATGCATATCTACTTGCATCCAGAACTAACTACATATTC
>NC_079225.1:21651287-21704276 GCF_029633865.1 Lampris incognitus | reverse complement strand
CTGTAATTGGTTTGCCTGTGTGTCTGCCTGCCTTGCTCTCGCCCTCCCTGCCACCAGGGGCAGTGTTTGACCGACAGGCCAGCATCCGACGCTCCCTCATTAACACTGACACCGTGTCCCGCCGGCCCAAGAAGGTCAAACGCAAGAAAGACTATATCAGGGCTGCCTGACAACGTCAACCAGGAGCTAGGTATGGATCACCGCAGGGCTCTGTGCCACCCTCTACTGTCCATAGACTTCTGCCAACACTCTAGACAACCATCCTCCCCTCCTCGCCTCCTTACTTCATTTCCTTCTTCCTTGTGGAGTTTTGCATCTCAGCTGGTAAACCAAAAGAAAGATGGCGAATTAAGTGGTGAGGGACAGCTCGCTGACAATATTGTCTGAAGCAGTTTAACTTTACAAGGAATGTTGGGGGAGGGAGACAGGATACAATGTTGGAACTCAGCCCTGTAGGTCTTTCGGTCTCTGAGTCCATTCACAAAATCCCGGTGCAGGCCAATCATCCTTTTCCCTCCACCCATGATAAAACAGCCTCAACACAGAATGAGGCTTTGTTTCCTATCTTTTAGGAACGGCTCCAAAGTATTCCAGTTGCTATTTCCCCTTTCCTAGAAACTTCTGCTATAGTGGTGTTCTTAGAAACTTCTGCTATAGTGGTCTTTTTAGAAACTTCTGCTATAGTGGTCTTCTTAGAAACGTCTGCTGTAGTGGTCTTCTTAGAAACGTCTGCTATGGTGGTCTTTTTAGAAACTTCTGCTATAGTGGTCTTTTTAGATTCTTTTCTAGATCTGAAGAGAGGCTGAGTGCAGCTGTTACCATTCTTTAATACTTGTTTAGTCATAATCATCTGGACTCAACTTCCTGTAGCCTTATGCTTCTCTATTTTGTGTGTGTGTGTGTGTGTGTGTGTGTGTGCGCGTACGTGCTTGTTTTAATCCCTGGGCCATACTGATAATCTCAGCATGCCTCATGTGTGTCCCACACCCTATTTACCAATCCTGAACTCCTAATCCCAGAACTTCATATCTGTTCCATTGTGCAATTGATGTCTTGAACTTAGTGAGTTCACCATGTGTACATTAGCACATGGACGTGTGTGTGATTGTGTTGGTGTGAGTGTGTATGTGCTTTTGCATGTATGAGAGTGTTTGTGTACATGCCTTCTGCTTGGTGTCAAATTGTTGGGTCACAAGAATTTATAGCTTTCCAGTTTAAACGACAACACAAATCAGACCTTGCTCTTACCCGACAGCGCACTTTGTAAAATTCTCTGCAGGCTTGTGGAAATAGCTCCAGTTCACACACATCAAACTTTCCTATCACACCCAGTATTGTTATTGTCAGCTGTTGTTTTGACAAACCCCCCCCCCCTCCATTTGACTCCGTCTGTCTCTGTCACACACATAAATTACCCGTGAAACCCCCGTGAACCTTGAGGTCCTCTGAAGTGATGGGGTTCCTAAATAATTGAACAGGAAGGTTAAGAGGTTCCCTTTAACCCCCCCCCCCCTTGCAGTTACACAGCTGGGGTGGGTGTTAAACTAACAACAAGCACATTAAACTGAAGTTGAACAGTACCGTGGGGCTAATGTGCATGTACGCTTTTCTGTGCCAGGGGGAGTTGGGTGAGGGTTTTGGGGGGGGGTAAGAATGTCATTTCTCGGTGGCATAAGATCAGTAAAGCTGATAGGACAACAACGGCTTTAAAGTCTGGTTAGTGCTTTACCAGCGACAGCCTTTGAATGTCATGATTACTTGGGCTGGTGTAACGTCCCTCTCACTTCATCTCTCTCTCTCTCTCTCTCTCTCTCTCTCCTCTCTCTCTCTCTCTCTCTCTCTCTCTCTCTCTCTCTCTCTCTCTCTCTCTCTCCTCTCTCTCTCTCTCTCTCCTTGCACCAGAGCTGCCTGTGAAGTAGACCTGCAGCTTAATCTATCGCACACAGCAGCAGCAGCTAAGCTGTCACTCTTGCTTTTAGCAAAGAAGGAAGAGTGTGTATGTTGAGAGAGAGGAGAGAGAGAGAGAGAGAGAGAGAGAGAGAGAGAGAGAGAGAGAGAGAGAGAGAGAGAGCAGAGAGAGTAAGGGGAGAGGGAAAGAGGGGAGAGCGGACAGAGCATTTGTTTTGGGGTAGAAACATCAACAGGCGAGGGCACCACAGATGGGAGAGACACCAGACATCCTCTCGTATTTTCCAATACATTCTTCAAATTGTTTGTTCACGCTCCGGTATGTGCTGTTTCTAGGTGTGTGTGTGTGCGTGTGCGTGCATATGCATATTTGTCCTTATTTGTTGGTTGGGGTCTTTTAGTCTGCATTTGTTTTTATGTTGTGACTGTGCATGGCCATGCTGACAAATGTATCGATACATATACATCTGCATTCGCATTTTGTGTGTCTGTTTGTGTGTGTGGTGTGTGTGTGTGTGGTGTGTGTGTGTGTGTGTGTGTGTGTGTGTGTGTGTGTGTGTGTGTGTGTTTCTGTGCTTGTCGGCTGTCTAATGCTTTACCAGCTGCCTGCCCTGTACCCTTGGTGACCATTTGCTCCTCCATCAGACCAAACCGGACTCAGAGACAGATCAAAAGAGGAAGCACTGTGGGGAGTCTTGTTCTCTTTGTCTTTCTGTGTCTCTTCCTCTCTATTTTCCTTCAGCGCTAATGAAGAAAACCTGAGGATATTAAAGCAGGAGACAGGGTTACGGCAAATCAAATTAATTAGTGTACCATCAGCCACAGCTAATTTGATAGACAGCACTGGCAGTGGAGAGCTGGAGGCAGTTGTGATGAAGTTAATGAGAATGAAAGAGTCAAGGGGGTATGAGACTAGTTTATGATTGAAATAGGGTTTATGATTGTTCACATCTAACTTCTCTCTGCATCTCCCTTTTCCCCCTTTTTTTGTTGTTGGTGTTTTTCTCAGCAGCAAAAGGACGCGGTGGAGAGCTCCGGCCCCATTCCATGTTCATCCCAGGTCAGTACTCCACCCTCGGTAGAGTCGGGAGCATCAACTCAACACTCCGACATTCTGAGACCAGAGACTCCGGCTGCCAGACTGAGGAGGTGAAAATTGTTCCCCCCGTCCATGAGGAGGATCCGGGCTCAGAGGGGTCAAGGAATTGCCGCCCAGATGGCTGGGATTTCTACTTCGTCCTCGACAGGAAGTATATCCATATCCAGTAGCGATTGCTCTGGGATTCTCGTCCTACCCCCACAGCTGAACGGAGATGCCTCCCGCTTCCACAGTCTGCCCCGACAGGGTGCCAGGGTGTCCCTTAGTGCTGATCCAATCTACAGTAGCACCCCAATCAGGTCGGAGGACCAAACTACACCCCAGAGGCAGATAGGCAAGCTGCAGGTGGACGACACAGTGGTACACCTGAGAAACGCCCCCAGGATAGGCACCCTGCCCAGGCCCAAGTCCAAGAGGTGAGAGGTTCCCAGACTGGTGAGTGGGGCGGTGGTCCAGCTTGCATGGTCTCCCCACATGCTGCGTACTCCACCTCCCTCATCCCCAATGCCACCTTGTCTAGCTCAACTGAGGTCATTGCCCTCCATACCTCCACCCAGCACCCCCATTCTCCAGCCGCATCCTACTCCACAGTTAGACCTGTCAACGTGCCCAACTCTATCATCACTGACCCCCTGAAAACAAGCTCCCCAGCCTTCACCCACAACTCCACCTGCCAAGCTCTGGCCACTTCCACCCCAACTCACACACCACAAGATGGTGGTCTAGTCACTTCAGCAACCCCCAGTGAATCAGGCCGTTCAGACAGTAGTGTACACAGCCACAGCACACTGGCAGCCACTCCACCACCTACCCTAGGGGAGGAGCAATGGATCTATGACACGCCAGAGAACGTGGGGGGTCCATGCCGCCCCCTAACTTCCAGCTGCTCTACGCCCATTAACCACCTCTATAGCAGCCTAGAGCAGTCCTCCAGGACCACCACAGACTCTAGTTCCCTCTACTCCCAGGACAATGATGGTTATTACACCTCCATGCACTTGGACTCAGGCCTGCGCTCACGCAGTTACGGCAGTGGCCAAGGCCACGTGCAGCAGCTGGCCGTGCCAGCAGGCACAGCATGTACGAGTGCCGAGAGATAGCCAACCAGGAGGACTGCAGTCTATACAGTGACCGCTCTCTTTCCCGCAGCATCTCTCTCCGAAAGGCCAAGAAGCCTCCACTGCCCCCCAGCTCGCATGGACTCCCTCCGGCGCAAGCCTGGTGTGAAGAAGCCCATCGGAGGCGTTAGTGCCATCAACGGAGCTAGTGAGGAAAACAGCGCAGTGCTCAACGAGACTCTGATTGCAAGCTTGCAGCAGAGCCTACAGATGGGGCTGAGAGGAGGGAAGGGAAAGGGTGCCTCCCCATCATCGCCCTCCCACAGCCCCTGCAGCGACTATGATGACCCATGGGTGCTGCGGCCTCGCAGCCAGAGCAGCATAAGTGCCGGTAGCTCTGCGGCGTCTCTGGCAACTAACACTAATGGCAGTGGTGTGACTAACGTATACTCTCTCTGTCATGTGACACCGGCTCACAGTGACACCAGCAGCTTCGCTCCGACTACGCTGAGTCATGGGGCTACTACATAGACTACCCTAACCCTCGAAACCATGGAGACCAGGGGCCACAGACCCCATCAGCACACCCCATAGCCAACATGTCAGTTGGGTCTCATGCGGAAAGGCTGCAGAATGGAGTTGGTATCCTCGGCCCGAGCAACAGCCAGGCCTCTGCGGCTGTAGGCCAGGAGGGAGGGATGGCAGTGAAGCCGAAGAAGCTTCCTCGTCTCCAGACAGGGGTGCACAGACTGACTTCCCCCTCCAGCGGCTACTCGAGCCAGTCTAACACTCCCACAGCTGGAACCCCTGTGCCCTCCTTCATCAGATCCCTGTCCCCATCTGGAAGCCGGCCAAGCCAAAAGTACCGGAGAGGAAATCCTCGCTCCTCTCATCTGTGTCCATTTCTTCCTCCTCTACCTCCCTCTCCTCCAACACCTCGGACTCACTCAAGAGTTCTGGCCCCCCTCCACACCCCCCTCCACCCCTGCCCCTCTCCTCCTCAGCTCCCCCACACCCCACTCACTGCACCTCCACCTTTCCCTCCCCCTCTCCCACCAAATTCCAGCCCTTGCTCTCCCCTTCCCACCCCAGGTACCTCCTTGCCCACCACCCCCACAAGGTACCTCTCTGAGCCCACCCCCTACCTGTTCTACTTCTCCAGAATTCCCACCACCTCCTTCCCCTGATACGCTCATCAACCCTAGCCCGTCCTTCAGTGGATCTCTCAGTCCTCCCCCTCCTCCTCCTCCACCTCCACTCCCATCCACGGGCATCCTCCCACCTCCGCCTCCCCCACTCCCTGCTGCCATACCATCTTCCACCTCTCCATTTGCTCTTAAAGCAGTAAAGGCTGCTTCTAAACCAGAGAGCCTAGTCACCACCAACAGCCCCACCAAGGACAGCAAATCACCTAAGCCCCTCATCACACCCTTTGCACTGCAAAGTGTTCAGCTTCGCTCAGTCAAACGGCCAGAGAAGCAAATCAATGGTGAGGTGAATCATACTAAAGCACAGGAGTTGGGGGTGGATATTATTCGAGCTCTGAAGCCCCAGATGATAGAGAAGTCTAAATCCAGGGAGCCTCCCATTGTGTTTCCTGTCTTAAACTGCTCATTCCTGGAAGAAAGCTTGCGTAAGTCCTCACAATCACCTGTGTCGAAGCTCCTGGAGGAGCTGTCAGTGGACTGCAGTGGCACTGACAAGGAATCTGATAGTACTACACTTAATGGGAAGTCTGAAAGTCAGCCTCTCCCTGTTGTTAATGGTAAAAAAGCAGAAGAGCGGGAAGAAGGGGAGACTGTATTGGGTTCCTCAGAGGCCACCAAAAGCTCTCCCGTCAAACAGAAACCCCCTGTCGTCTCCAAGAAACCCAAACTCTCTATTATCGTCCCTCCGCTCGGCATAGTGCCATTCACAGAACAGGTTTCCTCCCAAGTGAAGGACATGACCTGTCTGGCCTCTGCAGAAGACCAAGTGGATGCCCCCCACAGAGAAAGTGTGGATGAAGTAAAGGAGAGTGAATGTGAGCAAGAGGGAGAAGAAAGTCTGTGCAGCTCTGAGCCTCAGACAGAGTACTGCGAGTCATTCACTGAGAGCCAGGAGGAGCATCAGATCTTTGCTTCCATGACTCAAGAGATGAGTCTTGACCACAGCAAGGCACTGATGGAGAGGCTCTTGTGAGGAGGAGGAAGAAGAGGAGGGAGATGGGAACCAGCAGCACCACTGGCTCTATCAGCTCCAAGGAGGAAGAGAGTGGTGAGTCTGACTGAAATTTGGTTAAACAATCTTTGCATTTATTAAATTCTAACTTCTCTCCCAGGTCGGGCGCCTAACTCCAACCACTGCATACTTTTGAAAAAATGCTAAAAAGCGGGCAAGGGGCTGAGGGGGGGGGGGCACCATGGATGTGTGAGGCAGGAGCATGGGCAGGAGTAGCTGGGGAGATCCCCAAGAAGGGCCTGGCACAATTCGATGGCTCACCACCACACACCACCATACCCAGTCCCCTCTACCAGCCCCACCTTATGGCAGGGCATCTGACGCCAGCCCACGAAGACGCCCCAACCACTGTAACGCGGATGCGCTGCAGATGGAAGGGGCCCCGCGAGATGGGCAGCGGAGAGAGGTGGACGACGGGGCGGACTACTCCCCCAGCCATGGTGTGAGCCCAGCCACTGACCCAGTTGTCTGGTGGTGCTTCTACAGTTGTCAAAAGCACAAGTCCAAACCATTGTGCCAAAATTAAAATTATGAAATAATATAACTATAACTAACTGTAAATTGAGAGAAATTCTAAAGGTTTGTAGAAAATGTAATAAAAGCACAAGCTTAGTGATGCTAGCAAAAAAACAGTGTAAACTCCCGTGAATGATGAGTCTCGATCAGCCTATGTTTGAAATTGAGCGCGGTTTCACAGACACACACTAAAGGCCAGGGGCTGGGGGATGTGGGTAGCCCGCCTCTGATTAGAGGGTGTTAACATTCTTTTTTTTAAATTTCATGACGTAGATAAGTCCCAACCAGTCGACTCTACTTCTGCCTTGCACGGTTCAGGGCTGATTTAAAACAGTACATGGCGTGTTGAGCCGTTTTCAACCCATGAAATGCCGATTTTTATAAATATGGTAAGAAATGTCAATATTAACACCAGCATTAATGTGTTTCATCACCATACAGTCGTATCATTTAGTTTACAGCTCAAAAAACACGTTTAAGTGTTTAGCACCTCTTTAACCATCTCTTACAATCAAGTTTGTCGGTATGCAAATTAACAAACTTTGTGAAGAGAGAGATTTCCGTTTTAGGTAGAATATTTCAATCTTATTTACAGTATAGGACTATAGTTTACTTATAGACAGGAGTTCAGCCCATCGTTAATCCTACATGGTTTAAAGTGGTGGTGGTGCTGGGCGCTAGCTGTGTGGCTGGCAGGAGCTAGCACTAGTCTCCAGGCAGTGTGGAATTGGTCACAGCGCCTTCTAATGCAATGGAGCCCAGCTTAAAACTGCTAGCTTTAGCGCTGTATCTGGCCCTCCCTCATCCTGTCTTCAAATCCCCTACTTTGGTTGGGACAAAAAGCCAGTTATATTTGCCAAAACCCCATGGGCAGGCCTCTGATGGGCTCCCAGTGCTAAGATGTAAAAGCAATTTGGACTGTGAAGATAAAAATGACCCAAAATCTGTGAAGATAAAGCATGGGGTTTTTTTAGCTATTGAGAAAAAAAATGTATTGACTTCTTAAATTTGGATTAAATCTCCATTGATTTAATGTTAGGGACACAAGAAAAAATGTTTATTTAGGAGACAAAATGTTGCATTGAAATTGGATGGCCAATTAAGTGGGACTTTTGAATCATGTTTTCAGAGGCATTAGCATTAACACAGTAGCACCTCTTCCAAGACAGCCAATTTTATAATTTAACTGACCTTTTTAAAAGCCAATCTTGTCTAAATTAGCAAGTACTTAATCATTTAATCAACTGAATAATTTTCTTGTGGTGCTGTTGAAGTGTTAGCCCAGATTCTGGCTGTCCGTCGAGTGTCATTGAGACACAGTTGTTTAGACCTGCCACCAATTTCCTCCTCTTCCTCCTCCTCCCCCAGAAAGAGAGGGCTTATTGAGGGACAGCAGTGCCGCAGCCTCCCAAATTTATCCCCCCCTCCTCTCCTCTGCCTTATACTTCTGTCTTTTTTCAATGGATTATTTGCAAGTTTCCTACCACTGCTCTCCTCTCTTTCTCTGTCAGCCTTCCAATCTGTTTTACTCCCTCTCACCATCTATCATGATTTTCAACTATTTTCACTCTGCGCTCTTTTCATTTATGACATTCTCTCTCTCTCTCCCTCTCTCTCTCTCTCTCTCACTGCCTATCTGAGGTAAGGGAGGGGGCAGCTGTCCCAGGGGAGATGTGTATGGGAAAGGGAGGGGGTGGAGGGGGCACAGTGTATGAGAGGGGAGGGGAGAAGAGGTGGGGGGTTTTGGTTGGGTGGGGGAGTGGAGAGAGAGCGAGAGAGAGAGAGAGAGAGAGAGAGGGAGGGAGCGCAGTACCAGACCAGGCTGCTGCGACTCGGTCAGTTGAAGTGTAGACGTGAGCGAGAGAGGAGTAGGAGCAGGACGGAGGAGAGAGAGAGAGGGAGAAAGAGGAAGGGGGGGGGTTGATGAAACTATAGCCTGGAGAGGAGAGGAGAGGAGAGGAGGGAGGAGGAATTCTAAAGAGAGAAAGAGAATGTAAGCGGACAGTCCGGTGCCAGCTCGCTACCCCTTCAGGTTTCATAGGTGCCCAGGTTACTGTTGTCGAACAGTGGATAACTGATGCTGTCGCTGCTGTGTGTGTTGGTTGTGCATCCATGTGTGTATGTGCTGTGTTGAGGCTGTTACTTCACTGAATGGACTTGCACTGTAGGAAAACTTACTGTGTGTATGTGGGTTTACAAACCTCTCAGTCTAGTTTTTTGTGTGTGTTGTGTTTGTGTGTGTGTTTAATTAACTAAGTAGTTTATCTGTCGTCCCAGGTGAAGTGTTTGACTCCAGTTTGGTTGACTCTTTGCCGGTCCCCACCGCCAACGGGACCCATCAGCGGGTCATGGTGACACCCACCCGACCCCGCACCACCGAGGACCTCTTCGCTGCCATTCACAGGTATTCTTGATGCACCCCTCTGCTCATTTATGTTTATGTCTCCATTTGCCTCCTGCTCCTCTGCCCTTCTCTCCTCCCCACCTGCTGTCCTGATGTTCCTCCTGCTCCCATTTCCTTAATTATTCCACTATGCTGGTCCATTCCTCATTTTTTCCTCTTAATTAGTCCATCTTTTCCTTTGTATTCTCTGTTTATGCTTTCTGCTTTCCTCCCTCCCTCCCGCCTTCCTTCCTTCCCAGTCCCCCCCCCCCCCCCCATAAACCACAGCATCTCACCCCTCGGCTCCCTCTCTCCCTCCTTACCATTCAGGCCAGGATTCCTCTCCTCTCTCCTTCGTCCCCCTCCCCCTCTCTTTTCCCTCTGCCCTCCACCTCTCAGTCATAACTTTCAGCCAGGGCTGTCCCAGCTGCTAGCATGTATGTCCATCCGTCATGCAGGCTGGTCTCCTGAGCCTCCCAGCCCCGGGGAGAGAGTGCCTTTCTCTGTTCCCTGTCTGTCATGGCCCAGATGACAACTCTTTCTGGAGGCAACAGAGAGAGCATGATTTAGTCACCAAGTCAAATAGGCAGTCGCATCCATTGTAGCATTGCCACATTAATGTAGCATACCCTCAGTGGGAGGAAAAAGGCGGTTGCTTCATTCATTATTAAGCCACTCAAAACACATTGGCCCTAATCTAGGTTAGAGGCCGTATGGAGAGTGAGTGTCTCTCTCACTCACTCACTCACTCACTCACTCACTCTCTCTCGCTCTCTCTCTCTCTCTCTCTCTCTCTCTCTCTCTCTCTCTCTCTCTCTCTCTCTCTCTCTCTCTCTCTCTCTCTCTCTCTCTCTCTCTCTATGTATATATATATATATATATATATATATACACACACACACACACACACACCATCTCTCTTGGTCTTGCATATTATCTATGTTGTCATGCTTAAATTTTTCAAATGGGACACACATACATACATTTCTCATGCAACCTGTGTGTGTGTGTGTGTGTGTGTGTGTGTGTGTGTGTGTGTGTGTACTTCATGGTCACATGCAGCAGCAGCTGGAGTTCTCTTGAGCATCACAGGATTTCATTTCATGGGATTTTATTTCTCCTCGCTTTGGATGGAAAGCCAGGATTGATTTTGTTTGTGTGTGTCCGCCTGTGTGCAAATGCACGTGTGTGCACAATGTGTGCTCAGTGCAATATATTGTACGATTAAATTAAATGAGCGCTTGTACGGTACATGTGTTCATTAATACATTTGTCCATTGTGTGTATATGTGTGTTACGTCTCTCTAGTACGGGACAGTGATGTTTGCAAGTGGCAGCTCTGAAGTCATTTTACGCTGCGCTCCCACTGGGAGGACACGTGCAAAGAAATTAAGATAAGAGGCAGCAAGCACAATACAAGGACATAATAATTAAATGATAATCTCAGAAACAGATAATCTGTTTAGTTCTTTAATACGATACCATGCCAAGGTTCCCACGCCTCCTGGAAAACCTTGAAATGTATAGACCAGTTTTCCAATCTTGCAAAACATCTGGAAAATGATGAAATTGATCAGATGTCTTAGTAAAGCTATTGAGCTCATGGATAATAGTGAAGTTGGATTACAAAATTGCCATTTTAGCCGCTGAGATAGCATATCTTTAGCGTAATTTTTTTTGTTGAAATCACATTTTTATTAGCGATGTCCCAATCTGATCTCAAAGATTGGTACCGGGGCCGATCAAGGCATTTTCCAGCTGATTGGTATCAGCTATATTGAGCCTGATCCTTTGTTTTACATCAGCTGTCACACAGGTGTCGTAAACGGAGAGCATAACTTGTGGTGGGACGCAGAGGCGTGCTGTGGCATACCTGCGGCTAAAGTGTCTGCAGTGTGGAGTGTTTTAAATTGGAAGACGAAAGCAGTCCAACATCCACTTGTAATGTCTGCAGTGTGAGCATTTCGCAAGGCGGTTGCAACAGAGCTGCGTTCAACACTATATCCCAATTTGATAGGGCACCTAAAAAAACACTCAGTGGAGTGCAGTGAGTTAACTCAGGTAACTCAGGTAAAGGCGGCACTGAAACAACAGACACTGGAGGACGCTTTTAAAATTTCCTTGAGACAGCAACAAGGCCAACAAGATTACAGAGGGTAATTGAATTCATCGTGTTGGAAGACCAGCCCATCGCTGTGATAGAGAATGCAGGCCTTTGTGTTAAGAGCCATATGAAAATATTTTTTAGTTTATTTACTTTATTTTGAAAAAATTAAAATAAAAACATTAAGGAACAGCTTGGATGCAGGCTTTTTTCTTAATGCATTGCAGAGCTATTCAGTTGTCAAGCATTTACACTGGATTGATTTATATAACTTTAATGTACTTGAAGTACACTGTGCAGCTGTATTATCTAGGAAAACACAAGTATTGGATTAGGACTCGGTATGGGCAGATACTCAATATTAAATGACTCAGATTGGGAGCAAAAAAACCCTCAATCAGCGGTGTCCGGGTGGCATGGCGGTCTATTCCGTTGCCTACCAACACGGGGATTGCCAGTTTGAATCTCCGTGTTACCTCCGGCTTGGTCGGGCGTCCCTACAGACACAATTGGCCGTGTCTGCGGTTGGGAAGCCGGATGTGGGTATGTGTCCTGGTCGCTGCACTAGCTCCTCCTCTGGTCGGTCGGGGCGCCTGTTCAGGGAGGAGGGGAAACTGGGGGGAATAGCGTGATCCTCCCATGCGCTACATCCACCTGGCGAAACTCCTCACTGTCAGGTGAAAAGAAGCGGCTGGCGACTCCACATGTATCGGAGGAGGCATGTGGTAGTCTGCAGCCCTCCCTGGATCGGCAGAGGGGGTGGCGCAGCGACCGGGATGGCTTGGAAGAGAGGGGTAATTGGCCAAGTACAATTGGGGAGGGAGAAAAAAAAAGGGAAATCCAAAAAAAAAAAATTGATTGGGACATCCCTTAATTAGCCACTGAGATTGCACATCACTGCATGACGTTTGGGCAGTATGTCCAGTGACCAACTAGAAGTTACACAGTCTGTTTAAAGTCCTGGAAAAGGATTTCCTATAAAGAGTGAGAACCCTGCTCCCTCATAATTGCCACTCAAAGTAAAATTCAGTGTTGGTAAATTCTCAAGCTGTTGACTGTTTAAATCCTTTTGTGACTGTGTGTCAAGATATGTTATCGGGTATATGTATATATCTGTGGTGGCCTGGCGGCCTGTCCAGGGTGTCTCCATGCCTGCTGCCCAATGACTGCTGGGATAAGCTGCAGCATACCCGTGACCCTGAGAGCAGGATAGGCGGTTTGGATAATGGATGGATATATAAAATCCTCATCAGGCAGTTTGTCCAGTGATGCAGAGGACAGTATAGACATGGGGCCCAGGCACCAGCTGCCCTCACTGACCCGAAGGTCAGCCAAGCTACCTCCTCCTCTCTCTCCTCCCTGTTCCTCCCATCTCTCACCCGATCAATACCTTTTTTTTCTCCCTGACTTTCTTTCATTCACCGTTTCGCCTGACTCTCTCTTAGCGCTCCACCAACCTCCCACCCCTTCTGACTCCGTGCGTTAGAAAACAGGGTGAGAGTGATAAAAACCTTGATTGTTTTCAGTGCCTGTCCGCAGAGATCTTCACAGCAGAGCATGATGCAGCCGAGAGAAAGAAATCAATGCAGTGCTCTGGCTGCTGTTTACTTTCCTGCATTACAGGAGCGGTATGTTGCTCCTTTTGCTGCCAGACCATTATTGTGTGTGTGTGTGTGTGTGTGTGTGTGTGTGTGTGTGTGTGTGTGTGTGTGTGTGTGTGTGTGTGTGTGTGTGATCTAATTCAGTGGTTGAATCAAACTCAAGTCACACAGTCAGATGCAGGGATTTTTTTGGGTCTGTGAGCTCAGGTGTGTTGTGTTGTGTTGTGTGTACGTGCATGTGGGCACAAACATGGTCTTGTGTGTAAGCAAGCAAGCGATTGTGTGTTTGTGTGTGCGTGTGTATGTGGATGTGCTAAGGGAGTGATGTTATGTAATGCTGATGGGCTACCGTGCCGAGGTGAGTTCTCGGTGGATGACGTCGGGCGGAGGTGGAATTTAGGGCACACACTTTTCATCCCACACAGCTCTTTTTAAAGACAAGCCGCGCCTCTGTTTTCCCACAAAGTCCTCCCCTGTTGTCGTGCTTGTCCTTTTGTCTTCACATGACCTTCACGTGGCCGGGTCCTCCCTGTCCTTCCGTGAAATATCTCATCAAGAAACTCCTTGTCTCTAAATCTGATCTGAGGATTAAAGATTCGCCTTCACCCTGCTGCTTACCTTGACCACTAAATCCTCCTCTATTACAAATCCTTTTCTTTGTCATGCCATTCACTGTCTGTCTCCTCTCCCCCTCCTCCTCCTCCTCCTCCTCTCTCCTTCGCTGCACAGTGAGGGAATGCAAAGCACGGACACCCCCCAGCTAGTGAGGTGCGGAGTGGCAAGTAGCACTTTCCCGTAAATTGGCCCGTGTTGTCTCCACCTCCGTTGTGGTGCTACTTTTGGATTAACCACAATAATCCCACTGCTGGACCACATCATTTTTATGTCATTTGCCCTCTTTTCCTAATCCATGAACGCTGCTAGCTACAGCTTATCATCATGCCAGGATGTGAGAATACAAACCTAACTGAAAAATGTTGACTGACATGATTTCAACCCCCCCCCCCCCATTCCCACACACAGTAAAATTAGGCTGAAATGTCCTCGTGTGATTAAAAACTGCTGTGAGTCCGATTTGACTTTGTCTTGTTGATTAATTCCATTGTGCACTGGCATTTCTGCAGGGCTACAGCATCTGCAGTTTTTCTTTAAAAACTATTGCTTTTGTTGAAAGACATTTAAAACTGTCTGCTTCCCTCTCCCTCACTCAAATACTACACCATTTATTGCTGTCTTATTGTTGACTGTCTTGATAACTTGAGTGCTAATATACATTGCAGGAGGCATTGCTAACATATGGCACATTTGAGACAGTCTTTTTAGGTGTGTCCACTTTGCTATTGATTGATTGATTGATGTAGCCAAAACAACAGAAACATGTGCTGAACTATACAATAAATGCTATTCTGTATGTCTTCTGTTGTATCATGGCCTAAACTTTTTCACCTCTCCATTTGGAAAGTGAAATGTCTTCTACTTGTGCTTTTCTCATGTGCTGAAACATTTTATTTACTCCTTGCTTATGACCCTTTGAGAACTGACACTGCTTTCACTGTGCTACATCGCACGCGGATGACATTTTTGCAAAGATGCCAATAATCCGAATTTCCTCATCTTCCCTTAGGTCCAAGCGGAAGGTCCTGGGTCGCAGGGAGTCTGAGGAGGAGAAGTCGCGGGGTGGGAGCCAACCTCAGTCTCCGCCTGTCACCCCGACAGGGATGTCCCCAGGCTTTACGTCCTCGCTGCCCCGCCAAACAGGGTCCATCCAGCGCAACCTCCGCAAGTCAGCCACCAGCAGTGACACCTTCAAGGCCCTGCTCCTAAAGAAGGGCAGCCGCTCTGAGACCAGCTTCAGAATGTCCGCCGCCGAGATGCTGCGCTCCACCGACCCACGCTTCCACCGGGCGCATGAGTCGGCTTCCTCTCTGACGCCGCCGCAAAGCCCCCTCGCCTCCCCCAGCCGCAGCAAGAGGGCGGTGGATGAGTGGAACCGCAACGAAGGCTTGGCCCTCTCCTCCCCCTCTCCGTCGTCCACTATCCCGAGTGGGATGAAATACGGGCGCTCGCGCACGCCGCCCTCCGCTGCCAGCAGCAAGTATAATGCACGCAGCCGCATCCTCAGCAGCCCCATGACTGTTATCTGTGAGCGTGAGGGGGAGCTGGCAGAGAGTGATACAGGAGACACCGTGGACAGCCCCCTGGCCCAGACCCTCCCTTTGTTCAAGGACTCCAATGGCACTTTATCTGAAGAGAGCAGCAGTTAAAGAGCAAGGACCACCCCAAGATATGGGGAGCTGAACTTATTTGTGGTCACTACGAAGGAGGAACCATCAGAGGGCCCTCCAGAGACTCTGACACCTCCCTGAGCCCAAGCCCCTTGGCCCCGGGCCCCACTGGGACTGGGCTTGCTCCTGAGGGAGCGACCCGTGAGCCGCTGTCGTGGAGTAGGGTGTACTTAGTCTGAAGTGGAAAACTGGCTTAACTGCAGCTTCCAAAACTCAGTTTCCCTTGATTCTCATTTTTATGCTTCTTTTTTGTGACTCACCCTTTCGTGTTACAAGAAAAGTAATAGTGTTTCTTTTAGACCTGGTGTTCCAAGTTTGTTTCCTATTTGTTTTGCTCAGTTTTAATTGACCTCAGAGCTTTTGCTGGTTCTAATAGTTTGCAGAGGCCCTTCTTTAATTTTTGAGAGGTTTCTCTAAGGACTAGGTGAGATGGCAAGCTAAGGTGAGACGAAGGAAAAGTTCGGAGCTTGTGTATTTTGCTGCAGTGGATGGTGCTAAGTAGCTAGGCAGTTGGACCGAGTGGAACGTGAAGGTGTTTCTAACAGTAGCCTCTGCTTACCTTCTGTTAGCTGGTGTCGGGCTCCTGCGGCTCGTAGTCTGGGATGAACTAAAGGGATGTGGTACAACAGAACGCTCAAAGGTACGGCTCCACCTATGGTTCTCGCTGGGTTTCTCTTTCTGCCGATAAGTCCGCGGTTTCGTTTGTAGAGCTGGTATTTACAATGGTCAGTGAGAAGTGGTGACCCCAAGGGCCGGGGGACATACAGTGACTGGTGTACAGTAGCACTACCAATACAGCAGATGTCTCTAAAACAAAACAAAAAAAAAAGGTTCATTAAACCTGTTGTTTGAATTTTAGTTTGTAGATTTTGCACTGTCCATATATGTTCGTTTTTCTTCGTTTGTTTGTGAGATTTTTTTTAAAACTATGATTTTAAAGATTGTTTTATTAAACCGGTGATGTCATGACTCACATGTTTGGAAATGAAGTATAAATCTAAATATGTAAAACTAGAAATTACGTTAGGGGAAAAAAAAGCTCAAAGATTATTTACTGTTCGGTTCTGGTTGTGATCACGTTGGTTACCAAAGAGCGAAAATGATTAAATATAACCTGCCGTTTACCCTGATGTGGACTCAGTCTGAATTGTGAATGCAACTCCTTGCATTATGGTCCAAGCATTGAGAGGTTTTGGAAGAACACATGCTAGGACCAGATAGGGCTTTCAGATGAATTACTGTCATGTTACCTTTCTGCTAGGTTTCTCTTCAGTTTTTTATGGCTCTGTATGTAAATACATAGAAAAAGGTGACATTTGACTTATTTTCAACTCATTTTCAGACTTTGTACATTTTCTAGAGCCCCCCCCCCCCCCCCGTTTGTTATTGGAAAGGAGTGGTTTCCTTGTGACTATTTATTCTGAAAATCACAGATCACAGAGCAGTCAGATAGAGGCAAGATGAAAGTTGGGCTGGGAGGGAAAACGGATGTCAGGAGCGCCTGTGGGCTGCATTTTACAATGATTATTCCCATTGGGTCAGTTTTCCACTTTCTAACACAACTTTAAGATGGTACTCAAAACTGACAAACAAAAATACGCAACAATATTCAACAAGCTTTTATCCCCCACCACCACCACCACCAATCCCACCTTGGTTCTTTAAAGCAGAGTAAATGTGGTCTCTATGAGCCATAAACTGAGATGATGGGCGTGAGACTTCATAAACCCCCGAACAGCCATAAAGGCCACGAGGTTTAATCACCTGTGACCAAAGTGTGTCTCACGGCTCCGCTGGGATGTGATTGAGCACTTTGTTGGCGCAGACTCATCTCACGATGGGACGATGCGCGTGATGTCCTGATCTCAGAAGGTGTAGGAGGAAGTTGAAGAGATGATCAAGTGATGAACTGAGCAGGGTGTGGAGATGAAGGCAGGCTGCTACCCCCCTTGTGTACGTCTGTATAATAAAACATGGTGGTATTTAAAGAGTGCGTCTTCGTTTAATTTCCCTTGCTCTCTCTTTCTCTCTCTCTCTCTCTCTCCCATCCCAACAATTCTGTGTAAGTCACGGCCATCTGCCAAGCCCAGCTCCTCAAAATTGCTGCCTCATTAGCACCGTCGCCATGGCACCCATTCTCATCTATCATCCAGAAAACTCAGGAGGCCATTTCTTATCCTGCCCACC
Organism: Lampris incognitus; assembly: GCF_029633865.1. Lineage (NCBI taxonomy): Eukaryota > Metazoa > Chordata > Actinopteri > Lampriformes > Lampridae > Lampris > Lampris incognitus. The sequence goes on along the minus strand of NC_079225.1, from coordinate 21,686,915 downwards.
CCCCCCCCCCAACTCCATCCCCATCCCCACAGGATCATCAGTTATGTCGCTGTCCTTCTGGACTTCCCATTAGGACATGCTAAATCGCTGGGCACAGCCCCATAATAGTTCTCTCCACTGGCAAATATCGCCGACCTCAAAGGACAGTATGAACCGTAGGGGCTGTCTGCAACCCGCGCCCACCCTGATGACTTTGCAATTCAGGTGTCTGTGCAACCTTCACTCCCTTTGACATCCCCTAGAGACGTGGTTTAAAACCTCTCAGCACAGCCCCTGTTGGAGCCCTCCACCCAATTTTCAACAGGAGTACTCTACTCCCCATTCAAAATTCATCAGGGTGTCGGTGCCATCGACTCATTCGCACGCACGGATGGCACTCCGTCCCTTCTGGCTGTCAGACATCAATCAATAAGAGCTCCCCATGATCATAATCTCTATCGACACTCACATCCATTCCCCCTGCTCTGATATTCAAGAGCCTCTGTAGTCTTTCCTTTAATGGGACACCATCCAAGAAGGGGTGATGAATTGAGAGAAAGACTGCCCATATTGTCTTGTTATGGGATTTGGACACACCAACTGCTGACTTCAGGAAGAAGAACAACAATCGCTGGTGGTATTGGATCAGGATCCTGTGTAAAATGCCTGGCATGCGGCAGTCGCAGGCCCAAATCTCACAAGTCCACACTGAAGAGTCCTCTATATTATTACAACACATCAGTAAGTAAGGCTGACAGAAAAGATGCACGGCAAAGATTTCTCTCGTGCACGTTTTCGGTCAACTTTACGGATGAAAAGCTGCGGTTTGAAGTTGTGTTTTTTTTTACAAGTCGTTTTCAAGATCATTAACAGAAATGAAAGCACCTTTTAATCACAGAAATCATTTGGAAAGGACTGTAGTTTTGACATTTGGTGGGATTGTATATTCTGTATATTTTTCAGCATTGGAGAGAATATGCAGCAGCATTTCTACCCCCCATCCCCCCGTTTACCACATGAAATCATTTTATATTCAACAGTCCCCACAAGGCTTAAGGGGGTTTGTAAAAATAGAGCACAGGACTCGGTGGCATGCTATATAGAGATGTGTGTGTGTGTATATGTGTTATGAAATAACAAGCTGAGTAAGCCCTATTATACCTTTCCTATATGCAAAATCATTTCAGATGTCTGAGCACAACTCTTTGTCTTACAAATATCAGGTTTTGTGTGTGTGTGTGTGTGTGTGTGTGTGTGTTCATTTGCCTCCCAAGAGACAAAGAGGGATGACGTTCCCTCTTTCTGCTGAGTATGTGAACATGATATTGGGAATAATTTACCACAAATAAAGTGGATGACTCAGCATGCCTCAACCTGACGGAGAGAGAAGGTGAGGAGGGGATGAAGGGAGAGCGAGTAGGATTTAAACCGGCACCTGAAAGACTGGCCTTTTCCGCTGTACGGGGCAAACAGCTGCATATTAACCTTTGCACTTGGAAAAACACTGTGAAATGGAGCATCCTTCCATTTACTAGGGAAAGAAAAAAAAATTTCAACCCAGACAAAATAATACAAGAGGAAAATGGATAGAGAACTGGCTAATTCGTGAAAAAGAGACAGTTAATACATCACCTTTATAAACATATCTTTTTATTATGAGTTACATTAATTATTGATAAATGTTACACTCAATCAAAATGCAGGAATATTACATCTTCTACAGTCAGTCATCGATCCAGTGCTCATGACCTCCTGTTGAAGGTAATCCAGGTAATATTCCTTCTTCAACATGAACATGTAAGAAAAGAAATCTTAGCAGCAACGGTTTCATTAAGGATGAGCTACAACACACGGTGTGTACAGGTAGACAGGACAACTCAGTTTAACAGGCATGATGCTCGTCGTGTGTGATGCTGCACAGCGCTGTGACGGGTGCAGGCCATTTTGCATCATCAATCATCAGAATCAGATTTCCATGACGGCAGACGGAAGCAGAAGATAAAGATTGTGACGACTGTGACACAAAGAAGCGCCGAACCTTAGCAGGAAAGAGGGTGGAAAAGGAAAAACTGGGGAGGTGACGGGTAAGGGCTGCTATCCCGGCACGATGGAGGAGAGACATCATGGTCAGATTTAGCCTAGTGAGCTAAAAAAAATAATCCCAGGATTAATCCAGAAGTGTATTTTAAGGCTTAAAGATGGTCAAACTTTATTTCTGTGGTAATCATATTAACGACATTCTTTCTGAAATTTTAATTGTACCTGTAAAATCCCTTTAGCATCTGTTTATTCCAGTATCGTGTAACAGCAAAGTCTGAATATCAGTAAATTCTTATTAAGTCGTCCGACTCACATTAGAGACAGGCACCTGCGGTTCTTATTGTTAAAAAGCTGCTGCATCTGATTTGCAATCCAAACCCTAATCTCCATCTCATCATCTTTACTTCCCCTCCAGAGGGAGAGATGTCTTACCTTCTGTTTCCATCTTTAGTAACAGAAGGACGGACCAACCTCATACACTGGGGCCGGTGCACTGTAACGCAAGGGAAAAGCAAGCCATCTGAATTCAACGGGAATGAAGTGAAGCTCCAGACAAACAGGGACAGAGGGCTGGTCCTGGACTTTCACACCAAACGGAGCAAAATTTGACCCAACTCAGAAACGCTGATCTTGACCAGGGCAGTTTTATGCGATTGACTCCAGGTCTACCCTAAACCCTGGTAGTCAACTTGCAAATTTCCCAGATCATCGGTCTTGAGTGAACCCAATGTTAAGATTTCACCTGAATTTCCACTGCCTACGAACACGAGGATCTCTGGTTCGAATCCCTGTGTTACCTCCGGCTTGGTCGGGCATCCCTACAGACACAGTTGGCTGTGTCTGTGGGTGGGAAGCCGGATGTGGGTGTGTGTCTTGGTCACTGCACTAGCGCCTCCTCTGGTCGGTCAGGGCACCTGTTCAGGGGAGGAGGGGGGAACTGGGGGGAATAGCGTGATCATCCCATGTGCTACGTCCCCTGGCGAAACTCCTCACTGTCAGGTAAAAAGAAGCAGCTGGCGACTCCACGTGTATCAGAGGAGACGTGGTAGTCTGCAGTCCTCCCCAGATCGGCAGAGGGGGTGGGGCAGTGACCGGGATGGCTCCGAAGAATAGGGTAATTGGCCGGATACAATTGGGGAGAAAAAGGGGGGGGGGGTAGATTTCATTTGAATGAGTGGCCTCCCCGGCCTCCTCGTCTGGGGCACAACTCCAGAAGGCTGACGGCTGCACCGTTATTGTAAAACTGTGTTCTCATAATGATTTTATTTATTTTTAAATGAGGTCTTAATGAAAAGGTTTAGGCTGGAGATTGCCAAATACCCAAAGCGAATCAATATGCTGAAATGTAACAATCAGTTCCAAGTGTAAAAAAAAAAAAAAGCTTGATTGATTATATTCTTACGTCAGCAAGGCTTTAGTCCTTTGGCACACCAACATCCCCACTAACTGAAGTGGCTATGAGCTCCCTTTGTTTCAAATGAAGGTATAACAGATTATTTTGAAAATGTACCTAAATAAAGCTACCTTCCCTAATGCGAAAACCAACTTCCAAACTGATGGACCTCCTCACTCCTCCTCCTTCTTGAAGAGCCACACCTCGTTCCTGCGGTTGGTGAGTTTGAAGGGGCTGTCATAGCCAGCTGTGTAGTAAGGCTTGTCTTTGAAGGCAGCCCCGTCTCTCTGAAGGCTCTCCACAAGTTTCAGGAGCTCTTCACGCTTCATCTGCTCATTGGAGAAACCGCCGTATGTCCTGGGGAGGAATGAGAGGACCATGAGGGTTCGGTCTGTCGGGGAGCCGGGCCAGCGTTAACTTGTTTTTTTGTTTTTTTACCCCTTCGTATGACCTAATCTTTTAATAGTAGGTTATATTGGCATCAGTCAGTAAAAAAAAGTTATTAAAACAAATGAAAAATGAATTGGGATGGGAAAGAAGTTGCTGAGTTAAAGTGTCTTTATGCATGCTTAATAATCCAGGTAAGAAAATCAAAGCAAGTTGAATCAGTTCATCTGGACACAACATTTATTGACAGATACGTTTCATCACTCATCTAAGTGACGTCTTCAGTCTCAACTGACTGCAGGTGTCCCCACCCTTATAAACAATACAGTGGCATAACGACCCAAACCAACTACCAGTTTCATATGCAAATATGGGTGTGACCATTAACTAGAGTTTCAATGGCCATGTGTACTATTCACAGAGCATTTGGTAATGTTTGCAATCACAGCATTGTAAGATGGCAACAGATGTACTCTTAGCCCCCCCCCCCCCATCGGTTCAGGGAAGGTCGTTCCCTCTTCACATAGATAGCCTCTTTGACTCCCCGTTCAAACCAGCATTCCTCCCGATCAAGGATGTGCACATCTTCATTCTAGAAAGAGTGGCCACTGGCCTGTAGATGGGTGTAGACTGTGGAGTCCTGGCATGACTTGTTAACTCTTCTGTGTTGTGCCATCCTCTTCGCCAGCGTCTGTTTGGTTCTCCCGATGAACAAGTCATAGTAAGCCTCCTGGCACTTAACAGCGTACACTATATTGTTCTGTTTGTGCCAGAGGACCTGATCCTTGGGGTGGACCAACTTCTGGCGACAAGTTTGATAGAGTCTGATAAGGGGTAAACCAGAAACTGGTTTGAATGGGGAGTCAAAGAGGCCATCGATGTGAAGAGGGACTGACATCCCTGAACCGAGGGGGGAAGGGGGGCTAAGAGGCCATCTGTTACCATCTTACAATGCTGTGGTGGCAAACATTCCCAAATCCTCTCTGAACAGTACACATGACCATTGAAACTATAGTTAATGGTCACACCTATTTGCATATGAAACTGATCATTGGTTTCGGTCTTTATGCCACTGTATTGTTTGTAAGGGTGGGGATACCTGCAGTCAGTTTAGACTGAAGCAGTCACTTAGATGAGTGATGAAACGTTTCTGTTAATAAACGTGTCCAGATGAACTGATCCAGCTTTCTTTGATTGGTGAGTTAAAGATGGGTGACTCCATTTAGGTAACTGGAAAATCACAGTGCTTCTGTCATATGTCACTGCTAACACAACTGTGGGTGCGTTTTAGACGTGAGCCAAAGTCAAAACTGTAAGAAAGTTTATTACATTGTGTACGAAAAGATCCTAACGATCCCAATGGGTCTGCAATGATTTCTACAATGACTTGTGGAGTGGGAGCCAACATTGTACTGCACCTGACATAAACTGTGAACTCTTTCCTGTTTTCCATGAACACGTCTGAGCCGCTGGGTAGAGGTGGATTGGCCTGGTGCTCCTCTGGGAGGTAGAAGGAGACGGTGAAGGTAGTTTCACACGCCGGGCCGGCTCCAGGATCCACCATGCATGTCACAGGGGCAGTCATCTCCACTTTAACCTCTGAATTGCAAAGAAGCCACAAGGTCAGCAGGTAATATATGGAAGACAACCAAATCTTAATAATTTTACACAGAACAAGTTTGGTTTATAGTTGCATGTCTGGTTAAGTTTTCTCTAAACCACAGAGGTACTGAATGATCAAAAACAAGAACTGGGTAGCCAGCTGGATAACACCCATGTATAATATTACACCTAAACAGATGGCAGGGATATTGCCTCTATATATTTTCTGTAGAAGTGGCTGACCATTTTGCTGCTGGTAGAATTAGAGCCAGAGAACATAAGTTTATACCACTTTCACTGTTTACGTTCCTCTCACACTGCAGATTTTAGTAATCTGTTGCACGTAGATGATCTATTCTCTAGGGAAAAGAACTGCAAAATGCTGAGTAAGTACAAAGTCACTTTTATTCCTGCTCTCATTCATCTGCAGTTTAGCAAATGGAAACCTTGGTCAATAATGCTTCGAGATGGACCCCTTTTTTAAACTGCGTCTAAATGCAAAGATCATCTCTTTTGTTTCCAAATGCCTTTCAAAATGAAGCAGGGTTTTATCAGCTCTATCAAATTCATGATACATTTACAGTTTCTCATTTAGTAGGCTATGTTCAGGCACACCTTTTCCGAGTCATTTTAATTGGCTCGGGACAGGTTATATCACACACCCCGCACACAGACGGTTTTCATCCAAAACGTCTTACAAGTTTCCTACAATGTCCTGTCGAACTAGAGGCAACGCTGGTTTCTTGCAGATAATGTTTATAACAAATATGTAAAAAATTTAAAAATTTAAAAAAAAGAAACAAATGAGCAGTTTTACTGAGTTTCATTTCAACACCTCCAATGTGGGCACAAACCACTGATGTTTCCTGATTTCCCAAACTCCTCTGCTGTGTATCACTGATTGACAGGCTGACTTAGTGATTTACGAAATGAAGCAGTACAGAAGATGAAACAAAAGTATTCTGTAGGTTAGCCAAGATTTATGGTAACAATGATCCCACCTGTGAGATGCCATCAGGCCCCAGGCACATATAGTCACATGTTTTGGTCCTGCCCTTCCCTATTCAATTTTTGGGTGGAAATTTTCAAAACAACTTCAAATAGAGTTGAGATCCCAATTAAGTCAAGTCAAGCCAATTTTATTTATGTAGCCCAATATTACAAAGTTGCCTCAGTGGGCTAGGCCGTCAGCTTTAACAGCTTGCTTTGGTGTTCCTCCTGCTGACTTGCCATTACCATCATATAAAGCAGACCTGGTAGCTTTCACAACTCTTCTGGCCAGACACCTCATTTTATTACGGTGGAAATCACCCACTCCTCCATCTCAACCTATGTGGCTCAGGGACATTTTGTATTTTATTAAGATGGAGAAAAAAAGATGTGTCACAAATGGTTCAATAACCAGATTTCATAAAACATGGGGTCCTTTCCTTAATTTTTTTAAGGAACTGCAGTCACTTGACATCCCATAAAGCATTTGGTAACCAATATTATTTGGTTGGACTTGGGGTTATCTATTTACATGTGTAGTGATACGGGTGTATCCCTTAACTGTTTTTTTAACCATTCTTTTTTTTCTGTAAGTCTATAATTGCTTTTATAATATTGTTTATTTGTCTTGAGTATACAATTTGCGTTTTTTCTCATTGGCTAGGCGGCCAGGCTATATGTTTGTTTGTTGTTCTTTGTTAAATCTTGGTTGTTGTTTTTTTCTATGTAAACATAAACATTGATTTCATATATGTTTATATAATATTTTGATTTTAAAATTTCAATTAAAAAAAGTTGTGGAAAAAAAGCCCCGAGGCAAATTTGAAATTTGTAATAATGGGCTATACAAATAAAACTGACTTGAGTTGGGGGGGTATTCTGAAGTATACTGACGCCTGTCACTTCTGGTATACTGTGGCCTGTTTAGGTGGGTTCAGGAGAAGTTCTATTGGAGGAACTCACTGTCTTGATTGTTGCCTTGAATGTAGTTAAAGAGCCTTCGAAACCCAGTGTTCAATGCTGTGTCCAGCTGCAGCCCACTGAGGGTGGTGCTCACCCATTTGGTGGTATGGTAGGTGCGGACCTCGTAGTCCTGTCCCTGAAAACACACGCGCGCGCGCGCGCGCACACACACACACACACACACACACACACACGGTTATTCATTACGAAACTGGCGGCGTTATGACAGCGAAACTGCTAGAAGAACCTGTCATTTTAGGTCGATGACCTGCAGTTATGAAGATGCCAAATTACCTTTCCTTCCCCCGGTGTGAATTTGGGGTTCTGTAGTCCAGTGGAAAACAGAGCTTGTCCTACAGCTTTCAACATGTCTCTTGTGCAGAATCAGTTTGGTCCTTCAAGTCAGCAATCTACCGGTTTTACAAAACAAAGAAGGCAGAGTTGCGACAAAACCCATCGCACTAGTTTAGAAGTTCTTAACGTTGTGTCAGTTAACGTTACACACAAACATTTTGAGACCCCATAATTTAAGTCGGACAGAGAAACTTGGATCCGAGATCCACATTCGCTGATGGGACGAGGCAGCGATTCCATATTTACCCAACACTTCAGTTGCATATTATCTAGATGGGACTCTTTCTTGCTTGTGGTCCTGGTGGTTACGCTCATTGGCTTTGCTGTGAATTTGTGGAGTATTTATTTTGATAGAAATCTCTTCCGGTCAGGCGACACGCACCGAGCGTAACTCGGGCCCCAATTGGATAATCCAGTCTCAGCTTCAAAATAAGAGTACTACATTTTGTAACGATTGAAATGCAAAAAAAAAAAAAAATTAGTCACATAACTTGTCAGCAAACCAGTCCCCGCCCCACTTTTTCTGCCCAACCGTACCCGGCCAATAACCCCACTTTTCCGAACCGTCCCGGTCGCTGCTCCACCCCCTCTGCCGATCCGGGGAGGGTTGCAGACTACCACATGCCTCCTCCCATACATGTGGAGTCGCCAGCCGCTTCTTTTCACCTGACTGTGAGTTTTTTGTTTTTGTTTTTTTTGCCCCCTTTTCTCCTCAGTTGCACTTGGCCATTAATGCCACATATTGTAGAATGTTAATTATCATTACTGAATTGACACCAAACAAGGAAACGCATTTCATTAATCAATGTTATGAATACACCTGATGTCAGAATATGTGTTAAGGATTTTAAAGAGTATAATTTCTATACAATTAGGATCTAATCAGATATTACAAAATACCCAAATGTTACCAGTAACATTATACATACTCAAGACACTATCCCATGTAACGTTACTGTACTCTTCGTATAGCTAAATTTTCTGCTAATAGTAATTAGCATCAGATACCCCTCAACTGTCAGAACTTTGTGAGACAATAATGAATCCAATGGTTTTTTTTAAATCTGTTTATTAGGTTTTGCGATTTTTTAAAACATAACACAAACAATCAAGCATATGCATCCCCTCCCTTTTTCCCTCTCTCCCTCCCTTCCATCCCCAGAGAAGAGATAAACAGGGGGGGGGGGATGGTAGTACATATGACAATCATATCGGACAGTTAGCATTGTGTAGATAATGTCTAGCATCATGTGTAAACCCATGCGTCGTGCCATTCCTGCAGTACATGCATGGACCCCTAAAGAAAAAAAAACCGTGTGCATGAATGTAGAACATTCTGTGGCTCCAACCATCCCCATTCTCTGGAGTAGCTGTTAAGGTCTTTACATAGTCCAGAAAGGGTGACCCAAGTTTTTCAAAGTTTCTCAATGAGCCTTTCAGGGAAAATCTAGTCTTCTCTAACTTGATGTAGTGTAACCGGTTATTTTCTTGCCCGGTGCGGGATTCGATACGGGGTGTATTGCACCACAAGGCGACATCACTAACCGCTCGGCTAAAGGGTCAGACCTGTTAGCTAGGGACTAACGTGTCTTAATAGTAGTTTATACATGTTTCCATTTAAGAAGTATTAGACGTCTAGCTAAAAGAGAGGTGAAAGACATAATTTTATTAAAATACAGAGTCGTGTTAGTCATGGGGGGGAATGCCAAACAGGGCTGTAAGAGGATCAGGTGGAACGTCCACACCAGATATATCCCCAAAGGATTTAAAAACGTCTGTCCAGAATTCAGATAAGCGAGGGCAGGTCCAAAACATGTGAAGCAGGTCTGCAGGTGATTGTCCACAACGGTTACATGCATCACTTATGCATCACGAAATATACTTGCTAGTCAAGTCAGTTTTATTTGTATAGCCCAATCTAGCATTAATGCAATGAATGTGATGTAAGATCATACATTGTATAAGACTATGTCTAGCACATTATTGAGGTGGTGAGGTGGTGAGGTGGAACTAGCCCCAACACAGTATCCCATGTCCCATCCGTCTGCTCCACACACAAATCCTGCTCCCAAGCAACTTTAAAATGGTTAAGAGTCTCGGGCTTAATGGAATCTATTTCAGTGTATATAATTGAAATTAGGGGTGGCACGGTGGTTAGCGCAGTCGCCTCACAGTAAGAAGGTCCTGGGTAGTCCAACCTTGGGGGTCGTCCCGTGTGGAGTTTGCATGTTCTCCCCGTGTCTGTGTGGGTTTCCCCCGGGTGCTCCGGTTTCCTCCCAAAGGCCAAAGACATGTAGGTCAGGTGAATCGGTCGTACTAAATTGTCCCTAGATATGAATGTGTGTGTGTGTGTGTGTGTGTGTGTGTGTGTGTGTGTGTGTGTGTGTGTGTGTGTGTGTGTGTGTGTGTGTGTGTGTGTGTGTGTGTGTGTGACCTGTGTGATAGTCTGGCGGTTTGTCTAGGGTGTCTCCCCGCCTGCCAACCCGCCTGCCGCCCAGTGACTGCTGGGATAGTCTCCAGCAACCCTGAGAGCAGGATAAGCGGTTCGGAAAATCGATGGATGGAAATTAGGTTCCTTACATTGGGGTTCAAAGAGAGAATGGAATCAATTTCAGAATGAGTAGGAAGGTTTGGAAATTCTGGAACGTGCTTTTGTAAGAAATGTCTAACGTAGAAATTGTTGTGTTAGGTACTTATGGGCACCCGTAGGGGGAGCTGGGGGATATATGATCGAGACTGGGCGGGTACAGAGAGGATCTTTCTAGTTCCGGACATCATGCCTGACGCGTCTCCTTTGTGCTCCGTGAACCTGAAATAACATGGTGTCAGAAGTGGTCACTGTAAGCCACTTATATGAATTGGGATGAAGATATCTCGGCATTTGTGCTAAAAGGAAAAAAAGGACCTAGCAGTTGGGTTAACAACCGGAGTCTCGGTGGTGTGTGCACGATAGCTAGCGAGCTTCAAAGCTAACTAGCGTTAGGACACTGGTCACAGCACGGGCTAGCATCCACACGAGGGGAGAAGATGGACCGTTTTCAAGTTCCTCTACCGGCGCAATTCAATTTCAGCAAGCCAGAGGAGTAGCTGAAATGGATTCAGAGATTCGAGAGGTTCCGTATAGCTTCAGGCTTGGAGCTACAGTCCGAAGAGAACCAGATCAACACCCTTATACACTATGGGAGTAGAGGCAGAGGAGGCGCTAACTTCACTCCGCCTCTCGCCAGATGAAGCAAACGCGTACGGCACGGTGAAGGCCAGGTTTGATGCGCACTTTGTAGTACGGGCGAATGTGATATTTGAACGGGCAAAGTTTAATCAGAGACACCAAGACGTAGGTGAGAAAGCTGATAGTGTTATTACAGCACTTCATTGCCTAGCAGAGCATTGTGGTTATGGTGAACTACACAGTGAGATGATTCGTGATAGGCTAGTAGTGGGGCTAAGAGATAAAAAGCTATCTGAGCAGCTGCAAATGGACCCGGGGTTGACGCTAGATAGAGCGGTCATTAGGGTTCGCCAGAGCGAGCAAGTCAAAAAGCAGCAAGACGTGCTTAGAAGCAATTTCAGAGCAGCGGAGTCAAGCACAGAATTGGATCCTGTTAGTGCAAGTTGGAGAAACGGCGGGAGAGAGAAGCAGAGAGGGGCAAGGGCGCCAGTCCAGAGTACGTCATACCGTGCACCATGCAAAAGATGTGGGAAGGATGCGCATAGCATGCAACTGTCCAGCTCGCGATGCAGTCTGTAACTTCTGCAAGAACAGGGGGCATTATGCAAAAGTCTGCCGATCAAACACTGCAGGACAAGTGAACATGGCCGACAGCGAAGAGGACGTTGCATTAGGCTCTGTTAATGCAGAAGATTCTGAAGCTCCGTGGCTGATAAAGCTGAAATTAGCTGACATAGGGACACAATTCCAGATCGACACAGGAGCTGATGTAACTGTGATCCCAGCAAGTCTGTACAGTACAGGGCAGTTTAGTGAGCTGAAGAAGACAGCTGGTGAGTTGTGGTTGGGTCAGGCCTTTTTCAGGTTCTGGCAGAAGCGGAAGCAAACTTCTCTGAATACCCTGACATGTACATGTTGAGTTCGACCTCAGCTCTGATCCTAAAGGTATGTCTGACATTCCGACTGATGAAGGACAACCCAGGGACATGTGTCATGATGGACAACCCAGGGACACGTGTCATGATGAAGGCCAACCCAGGGACATGTGTCATGATGAAGGACAATCCAGGGACACGTGTCATGATGAAGGACAACCCAGGGACACGTGTCATGATGGACAACCCAGGGACACGTGTCATGATGAAGGACAATCCAGGGACATGTGTCATGATGGACAACCCAGGGACACATGTCATGATGGACAGCCCAGGGACACGTGTCATGATGTCTCTGTCCTGCCAAGCAGTTCGTTTCATTTGTTCCATATAGTCCAACCATTTGACCAGTTTACTGTAGACCAGGTCCATGTATTAAACCACCTGGCACAACACAACGCCAGCAGAACACTAGTAGTGCCACTGCAGCACCTTAGCTGCCCGCTAACCTACCTGATGATCTGCAGATTACAGCTGCAGATGGTGCCCCCCCCCAGATCCCACACCTGTCTCCAGTGAGACCTCACCCCAACCACAGACTGGGTCTGCCCAAAGGTACCCTGTGAGGCAACGTTGTCCTCCACTCCACCTGACGGACTTTGTAACTTAGTTAAACAGGTGCTTTGGGACACACTGAGTGGTTAAAGGGGCAGAATAATCCCCTCACTCAGTTGAGGGCTGGGGCAGTCTAACCCCCCTCTTAGAAAAAAAAGAAAGAAATTTCTGTTGAATTATTTTGTTCAAAAAAAAAAAAGGAATAAAGAAGTGTTCTGTATCTTCTGTAAAAGATAAATTACATTATATTCTTATAAGGAAAAGAAAAGGAAACATTCTCTTGGATGGAAAGAAAAGTGATTTTATTCGATGTTATTGTCTGAGTTTCAGTCTTACAGATATTGATTGATATGTTGATTTCTTGTCAGTTGTAATAATAGTAAAAACTTAACGTTTTCATCTCAGAAAGGGGGATGTTGTGTTAGGTACTTATGGGCACCCGTAGGGGGAGCTGTGGGATATATAACCTGTTGTGTTAGGTACTTATGGGCACCCGTAGGGGGAGCTGGGGGATATATAACCGAGACTGGGCGGGTAAAGAGAGGATCTTTCTAGTTACGCACATCATGCCTGACGCATCTCCTTTATGCTCCGTGAACCTGATATAACAGAAATAACGAAATAGATGAGATCTAGGCAAACTGAATCTTTCAGACAGGTCTGGAAATGATGAGAAAGTCCCTTTGCTGTACAGAGATTTGAACAGTTTGATTCCCTTGTCAAAGGGGTGCTTCGACTGTACAGACTGGTCAGTGTTTACTGAATCCTCAGACAATATTAATGAGCTAGTGTAAGTTGTGTGTAGCTACATCTCCTTTTGTATAGACAATGTGATTCCAGCTAAGGCTGTCAAGATTTTCCCTAATAACACACCATGGGCTTCATCAGCCCTTAAGGGTTTGATTCATAAAAGGAAAAAAAGTATTTTAAAGAGGGCAATGATACTGTAGTTAAGGAAACAAAGAAGGAGATCAGGTCAGAAATCAAAAAGGCTAAACTCAGGTACAGAGATAAAATAGAAGCTGAGCTGACCAGTAACAATTTAAGGGTAGCCTGGCCATGACATCTATGACTGGGTGTAAAGACAAAGGCAACAGGAACATTGCTCTGGCTGGTTTTAATTCAGATAAACAGATGGCTGATGAGTTGAACAAATTTTACAGCACTTGAGCTCCCCCAGCTTTGACTCTTGATATCAAAAGTGTGGAAAAACATTTCAAAGTCACCAAATCTAGCAAAAGCCCTGGATCTGATAATATCTGTGGCCATAAAACCTGTACTGAACAGTAGTGTGGAATCTTTCACACTATTTTCACACTATCCCTTCAGCAACAGAGGGTCCCTAAATTATGGAAACATTCCACAGTTGTACCAGTTGCCAAGACTACAACCCCTGTGACATTAAATGACTATAGGCCAGTAGCATTGACATCTCTAATCATGAAGATATTTGAGAAGCTCAATAAAAACGAAGTTTTATCGCAGATGGAGAAATCCCTTGATCCACTGCAATTTGCATACAGGCCCGATAAGGGTGGACAAAATGCCATGATAACGCTTATTAAATTTTCTGTACCGCCATCTTGAGGGGACAAATGCTTGTGCCAGGCTGTTGTTTATAGATTTCTCCTCAGCCACATCTGTTAAAACCAGTTCATCTCTTCAAACTGGATGTTAATCTAACTGGCTGGATACTGGACTTCTTGACTGATAGGTCCCAGAGTGTGAGGGTTAATGGCCCCTTTTCCAATCAACTGTACTCTTCAACAGGTTCCCCTCAGGGTTGTTGCCTCTCCCCGTTACTCTACATCTTGTTCGCTAATGACTCTCTCAGCAACCATGCCAATAGACACAAATACATCCGGATACTGAGACTACTGCATGACACTATGTCAGCCATAGTACTCAGTGGCAGTGGGGATGAAACGCAACCCTTCAGGGTTCACACTGGAGTCAAGCAGGGCTGTGTCATTGCTCCTACCCTGTTCTCCATTTTAATTTCTGCTATCCTCCATCTTACGGGTACACACCTGCCACAAGGAGTCAGAATCATGTACAGAACCGACGGACAACTCTTGAACATCAACAGATTCAGGGCTGAAAGCAGAACCACCACCATATCCATCATGGAGCTGCAGTATGCTGACGACAATGCCCTCGTGGCCCATTCAGAAGAGGACCTCCAGTGCATTCTGGATGCCTTTGCCAAGGCATACAAGCAGCTTGGTCTGGCCCTTAACATAAAAAAGACCCAGATCCTCTACCAGCCACCACCCAACACAAATAACCCTGCTCCACCCCAACTATCTCTGTTGACAAAACCAGACTGGAAAATGTGGACCACTTTACATATATCGGAAGCCTCCTATCCTCCAAAGCTAACATTGATGAGGAAATACACCACCGCCTCAGTTGTGCCAGTGGGGTTTTCTCAAGACTAAGAAAAAGGGTCTTTGAAAACCGCGACCTCCAGGCCAGGACGAAAATTCTGGTCTACAGAGCAGGAGTGTTGCCCACCCTACTGTATGGATCAGAATCCCAGACAACATACAGCAGGCACCTGAAGGCACTAGAGGCACTTCATCAGAGGTGCCTCTGAAAAATCCTCAAGATCACCTGAGAAAATAGATGCACCAACACCAGTGTCCTGGGGGAGGCTAACATTCCCACTATCACTGCCACCATCGCCCAACACCAGCTCAGATGGACCGGCCATGTCATCCGTATGCCTGACTCTCGCCTCCCAAAACAAGTCCTATACTCCCACCTTCTCACAGGACAATGTGCCCCGGGAGGTCAAAAGAAAAGGTATAAGGATAACATCCAAGCAAACATCAAAAAATGCCACATAGACCCTAAGATCTGGGAGGACACAGCAATCACCAGGGCGACCTGGAGAAAACTTGTCCGGGAAGGAGCTGCACTATATAATAATGATCTCCGCCGTGCTGCAGAAGACAAGTGCAGACTCAGAAAGGAGAGAATTTCCACCAAAAAGGCCCAAACAAATCCCACGACTACCACCACCCACACCTGCCCACACTGCACCAAAATATGCAGCTCCAGGATTGGCCTCTTCACCCACCTGAAAACCCATAAGGACCAAGAAGGAGGACAGTCATGTTCGACAACAAGTGACTGCCGATGATGATGATGATGACCAATAGAC
This sequence comes from Lampris incognitus, assembly GCF_029633865.1. Lineage (NCBI taxonomy): Eukaryota > Metazoa > Chordata > Actinopteri > Lampriformes > Lampridae > Lampris > Lampris incognitus. The sequence continues at coordinate 21,671,379 of NC_079225.1, read as the reverse complement.
ACATATTCAAATTTGCGGATGATTCAGTGATTGCGAGTCTTCTTGAAGGGGAGGAGGAACAAGATGGACCTATGGTCGACGATTTTGTGTCTTGGTGTGATGAGTCCTTTCTCCACTTAAATGTGTCTAAAACTAAAGATGTGATAATCAGTTTTAGAAAGACTTCTCCTAGTCCTGTACCAACCAGCATTAAAGGTGCTGACAGTGAGCTTGTGGACAGCTACAAATATCTGGGGGTTGTTCTCTACAACAAATTGTGCTTTGAAACTCATGTTGCTGCCACATCAAAGAAGGTCCAACAAAGACTTTTTTCCTGAGGAAAAAAATGCAAATTTAATGTCTCCTCCCAGATGATGACTCTCTTTTATAGAAGTTTTATTGAAACAGTTTTAATGTACTGTATTGGTACTTGGTTTGGTAACTTAACTCTGGCCAATAAAAAAAAATGCTTGATAAGACTCATCAAATGGGCTAGTAAGATTTCAGGGAGAAGTCAAGCCCAGCTTACTGACCTTTATAATAGGAAGGTGTTCAGAAAGGTTACTTCCATTCTGGAGTGCCACTCCCTTCAGCCAGTGTTTGAGCTGTTACCCACAGGTCGTCAGTTGAGGATGCCCTGTATTAGGACTAAGAGATACAAGGCTTCCTTTGTCCCCACTGCCATTCAATTGTTAAATAGTAGATAGTATTCATCTGTTGTCTGCAGATCGCTTGTTTCCATGGTCTGTATATCTGAACTCCTTTGGTTCTCTTTACCCGCTGTGTCCTGTTGTTTTTTGTTGTCCATCAGTGATGTGTCAATTCTGCCTTGGTGTTTGTATGTTTTGTTTTGTGTGGGTTTTATAGTATATACTGGCTGCAAACTAATTTCCCTGTAAGGGACAATAAAGATACTTTGACTTTGAAACCAGGTTTGGAAGGTGAGATCAATACACGATGGTTTAAACAAGTGGTTACGACATATTGGGGAATGAGGGGATGGTCTGTTAAGACCAAAGTGCCTCCTGAATTGCATCAAAATCTTTATAGTGTGCGAAACAGTGGGCGTAGAGCTGACGACAGACATCTCTGCTCTTTGCAGATGATGTGGTTTTATTGGCTTCATCAGAACAAGACCTCCAGTATGCACCGGGGTGGTTTGCAGCGGAGCGTGAAATGGTCGGGATGAGAGTCGGCACCTCCAAGTTTGAGGCCATGGTTCTCTGCTGGAAAATGGTGGATTGCTTCCCCCCAAGGTTGGGGATGAGTTGTTGCCTCAAGTGAAGGAGTTCAAGTAACTCGGGGTCTTGTTCATGAGTGAGGGTAGGATGGAGTGGGAGATTGACGTGCGGATTAGTGCAGCGTCAGCAGTAATGCGGACATTGTACTGGACTGTTATGATGAAGAGGGAGTTGAGCCAGAAGGCAAAGCTCTCAATTTACCAGTCAATCTTCATTCCAACCCTCACCTGTGGTCATGAGCTTTGGGTAGTGACCAAATGGGTGCGATCGCGGATACAAGCGGTTGAAATGCATTTCCTCCGTAGGGTGTCTGGGCTCAGCCTTAGAGATAGGGTGAGGTGCGCGGACATCTGGAGGGAGCCCGGAGTAGAGCCACTGCTCCTTTGCATCGAAAGGAGCCAGTTCGGGTATCTGATTAGAATGCCTCCTGGGCACCTTCCTTTGGAGGTTTACTGAGCAAGTCCAACTGGGAGGAGACCCCGGAGTAGACCCAGAACTCGCTGGAGGGACTACATGTCCAATCTGGCCTGATAACGCCTTGGGATCCCCCTGGGAGGAGCTGGAAGGCGTTGCTGGGGAGAGGGACAGCTAGAATTCCCTACTTAGCTTATATATATATATATATATATATATATATATATATATATATATAAAAATAACTGTTAAAAGAAACACTCAACGGTAGGGAAAGTGCTCAACAAATAAGGAGCAAAATAATCCAGTGAGTCAAGTAAATTCTTTATGATTGCTTATGGCATGAAACAGGCTTGTACTGTCTCATAAAGAATTTACTTGACTCACTGGATTTTACACACACACACACAGACACACACACACACACACACACACACACACATATATCACACACATATATATATATATATACGTATATACATAATGAAATTACATTACATTATATTATTGAACAAATGACAGACGATATTTATAGGCGATGCCTTGTGATGTATGCACAAGCAAACACTGTCACGCAAGTTTGGTATGTGTTCAGTTAGTGTGAAGATGTCTCTGTTCAGAGCATCTTGTACACCACTTTATACTGCACACCTGTGGTCAAACTATAAAAAAGCAAGCTTACAGAGGCTTTGAGTAGCTTATAATGATGCAATGAGAATACTATTAAAAAGACCTAGATGGTGTAGTGCAAGTGAAATGTTTGTGGCTGCAGGAGTCAGTACCTTTCAGGCTTTTCTAAGAAATCTTATGTATACATTTATTTTCCAGCTAAATGACTCTGATAATATAATCATCTAAGTTTAACTAATATAAGATTCAGTGCCACACGCTACCAATCCCGGCGATGGGACCACTGGTATAGCCGCCTTCTTATAAGATAATGATTTGTTCCATTTATGCTATTTTATTGTGTTTACTCTGTGTATTGTCCGGGGTTTGTCTTTTACCTATTTGTCTTTGTTATGGATCCTGAGTCTGCAATAAAGTGTTGAATTGAATTGAATTGAAACTCACTTCTGAGATGAATGTCTACTTTTATTACTATGATGTCATTGTTACCAACAGGACCGATTGCTAATTTAACAGGAAAATTTCACCTGATCAAAGTATTTCAAACATACACATACAAATAAAACCAGAATGAGTCCAGAAAAAAAGGATGCAACAAAAACAAAGATGCGCTGTAGGTAGATATACCCCAAATCCCAAATTAGCACATCTTCTAAAACCCAAACTCAATCATTCACTCACTCCATAACAGCACAGCTATGAGAGATGATACTGCAGATGTTGTTGATATCAATGAATACATGAATGCAGATGACAAAACACAGTAAGTAGGCTTAGATCTAATTAACATTTACAAATTACATTTATGGACCAACTGCATTATCAGTAAGTTGTGAGAATTTATTAATGGCAAAAAGGATCATTTGGCATGTGAGAGGACTTTGCATAAATCCTTTCCCCTAAAGAGTGAACAAGAGAAGACCAAGCATACTCAAAATAGACCCAGAGTAAAGTAATAAAGAATGAATTTGTTTGTAAAATTGAGTCCATAGCAAGAGCCATACTTAAGATTATTTCCTGTAGTAATATTTTGCGGATTCTTCTCTCTCTTGTCGCTAGAATTAACACACAGAAAAGCAAGGTATGGATGATAACTGTAGCATCGATAAACAGGACATGCAACCCAACATGGCGACAATGGCAGTAAGGTTTTTATTTTTAAACTCTATTAGTATGCTCTACTTTGGTGAATTCTGTACAGTTTAATTCATACAGCAAACATCAATGAAAAAGGCAGTGAGATAGTGGTCTGCCACATGTCCATTGCCAACAAGCAGTCCAAATGTCACTGCTAGAAACCTCGGCTAACTATCTTCCATTTGACTCGGAAAAAAAAAACAGTTAAATTCCAGCCAGTATCAAGCTGGGCTCTAAGCCAACATAGTGCATTCTGTATCTAAGTACTAGCAGGACAAGCCCTTGGTGTGTGAATGTCTCTCAGGGTTGGTAGTTTTGGTGAATGAAGGTCAGCATGTCGTCTTTGGACAGTTTCTCAGGATCCACCCGGGTCTGGGAATCATGAACTATGACCCCATCCACCCATGCCCAGAAGAGCCGCTCTGAGTGGCAGATGCTGAATAAACAAAACACAAATGAAATGATACTGGTCATAAATCATATTATTAAGACTTATCATAAATATGAGAATGGCCTTCTGAGTATTGCTAAAGTAACATGGACTGATGCTGTTATTTACAATTACAGTCCTGAAGATTTTAATGTAAACCACCACCAACACACGAACATCCAAATCATGAACTCATTTGCAGTAGCTTATTTTAGTTGTTACTGTTGAGGAGGACTTAATGGAGAAAACATCTTCAGATATGGCTGAACAAGCTTTTAAAAGGCCTTTACGAACAGTTCCTACAACTTCAAATACTCTTCTTGGTTTGGTCACAACAGCAGTCATGACTTTCATTGCAAATGGATCCCTGAGATTTGGAGAGCTCAAACACTGCTGCAATTACCCTGTCAGTAAATTCAGATGATCTTCAGGGGCCAGTTGCACCAACAGGGCTAATGCCTGGTCTTAAGCTAAGTTGGTTGTAACTTGGCGTTCTAAGTCCAACCTAATAGGTACGCTGGTTTCACCATCGAGGCTTAACCTTCTCACCAAGACATAAATCTTAAGACTAGTCAGGAGCAGATGTAAAGTCAAAAGCTAGGCTGTTTCCATAGTAATGGCTTTAAACAACACAGCTTGTAACACTTGTGGTGTGTCTTGTATATCAACTTTACAACGAGTGGGTTTTAGATGGGAGAGAATTATTAGGGACAGAAGCAATCCATTGGACATATACAAAGGCGAGGAGCTGATGGAGAGGTTTTGATTCTGTAGGAGAGATGAACTTATTGAAGAGCTGTCACCGGACTTGCAGTTTGTCGGACCACAGCGCAGCGTTGTCACCCGCGTTGCAGCTGCTAATAGCACTTCACTTTCATGTGAACGGTGCGTTTCAAAACACAATCGGAGACATGATCAGTCCACCACCTGTTGGGCCCTCCACAGGGTGCCACTGGCACTGAGCCGCCGCCTTGCATGGTATTATTAAAATAGCTATTATTAAACTAACAAACTAAACAATCATTGAACAATCATTCATGGCCTCTGTTATTTCTCTCCGTCAACTGCTTCTTCATGTTTGTTATTACGTTGTAGTGCTTGGCAGTCAGCGTTTTCTCGTGCAGGCTGTTCAGCTCTATTAATTTTCGTATCTCAATGTCTGTGAAATTGACTTTTATTTTTCTTTGATCCTCCATAACTTTGTAACAAATAAATGATTAGCTACAAACTAGCAAGCCAGCGGGAGATTGTTAACAATGTATCCTAGCAACTCACTGTGCTAGGCAACAGCCATAGTTGGGTGGGCGTTCACATGGAAGCACATTGCTAGGACTGGACGTGGTTAAGACTAGGTTTAAGTTTGGTTGGTGCAACCAATTTAAAATCCATTCTAAAGACTGGTCTTAACAAAGACCAACTCAGCAATTAGAACCAGGCTTAGTAAAGACACTTGATGCAACCCATCCCTGGATTGTAACTTTAACAAAATGACATCCTCCACTGTAAAGGGACAATGTCTGACTTCACTCACTGAACATTTAAATTTGTACAAGGTAATTGCTTTATAGTCAGAAAATATTTAACCAGTATAGATGAGTTTGATTGTGCTATCAATAGAGATGAGGGTACATACTGGAATGGGGCAACAGAGTTAGGTGGCAGATCATAGGTGGACTCCTTGGTGATCTTATTATAGAAGAATTTCTTCTTGGAGTTCTTGCTGTAGCCCATAGTCCATGGTTCTTATGGTCAGAGATGAGGAAAGAAGGAAGGTATTTGGCATAGAGATATAGTTGTCCTATTCAAATTCTAACAAAAACATGGCAACAAGTGTGATTCAATCACTCTGCTTGCTCGCTTGCTCTCGCTCTCTCTCCTCTCTGTCTCTCATACACACACTCACATTCAAATGTTGTATTTGCACAAAGCTTTACAGACCAGCTGTCTGTGGGCCTTTACCATAATGCAATGTAAATACTAAGCACTCAAAGGGTCCATACGGTTAATCTTGTATTGCACTGAAAGCAGTAGTTACGAAAAATACAATTAACTGCTATCATATAGAGCAGCAGCTCTCTCTACGTCTCTCTTTGTCTTTCTCACTTGTTTTCTCTGCCTCTCTTTAATCCTTAGCAACATTCAAAACTGCTGATGTTGTAGAAATCCAAGTATCTTTCAGTTGAGAAAGCTCAGGCTAGTTATGTCTTTGCTGCCTGGTTCATATAATTGAACCAATTCTGCTGTTCATTTATACACAGGCTCAAATGCACGCCAAGGACAGGAGGTCGCAAATTAGCAAAAGTCTTTATGCACTGTAGGCAACTGTTTTATATTTTAACATGTAACAATGTGTATGTACACTGTCCCTGTTTGATAAATAAATGAATCAAAAATAAAAAAAAGCAAGCACGCGCACACAAACCATTAACAGTCTTGATGATGTAAAGGCCCGTTGGTAGGAAGTGACGGTCATCTCTGCCAGTATAGGAGAGTCGTGGGACTCCTCCTGAGCTCTTTGTCACCTTCATTTCAAGCCTGTGTAAGGACAAATCCAATCAATGACAAGAGAGACAACAGCTGAACAAAAACAAACAATAAAAAGCCATGTTATCCTCTATCCTCACCACTTGGGAGGCTAACAAACTACTGGGAAATTGCAAGACAATCTACAGTTCACCTGACAGTCTAAATGACAGTGGTCTTGTCATACCTGACAAAGATCTTCTCCATCTCCTCCAGCCGGTAAACTTCCTTCACTCTGGTTGGAGAAAAAAGGTATTTTACACTTTATTGAAAACATCCATGAAACAGAATGTTGTTTTTTTTACAATACAGAGTATTACAGTATTACAGTAATACAGAGAAATTACTATTTTTTTAGAAATGCACCAATCGATTGGCCAGTGACCAGAATCAGCCCATTTTTGGCTTGATCAGCCATGACCAGCTGGTCAGTCTCTGATATACAGTGCATCCGGAAAGTATTCACACCCCTTCACTTTCCTCACATTTTGTTATGTTACAGCCTTATTCCAAAATTGATTAAATTCCTTTTTTTCCCTCATCGATCTACATACAATACCCCATAATGACGAAGTGAAAAAGGTTTTGTAGAAATTTTTGCAAATTTATTAAAAATAAAAACTGAAATATTGTATGTACATAAGTATTCACACCCTTTACTCAGTACTTGGTTGAGGCACCCTTGGACGCAATTACAGCCTCAAGTCTTCTTGGGTATGAAGCTACAAGCTTGGCACACCTATATTTGGGGTATTTCTCCAATTCTTCTCTGCAGATCCTCTCAAGCTCTGTAAGGTTAGATGGGGAGCATCGCTGCACAGCTATTTTCAGGTGTTTTCAGAGATGTTCAATGGGGTTCAAGTCTGGGCTCTGGCTGGGCCACTCAAGGACATTCACAGACTTGTCCCGAAGCTGCTCCTTCGTTGTCTTGGCTGTGTGCTTAGGGTCGTTGTTGTGTTGAAAGGTTAACCTTCACCCCAGTCTGAGGTCCTGAGCGCTCTGGAGCAGGTTTTCATCAAGGATCTTTCTATAATTTGCTCCATTCATCTTTCCCTCCATCCTGACTAGTCTCCCAGTTCCTGCCGCTGAAAATCATCCCCACAGCATGACACTGCCACCACCATGCTTCACTGTAGGGATGGTATTAGCAAGGTGATGAGCGGTGCCTGGTTTCCTCCAGACGTGACGTTTGGCATTCAGGCCAAAGAGTTCAATCTTGGTTTCATCTGACCAGAGAATCTTGTTTCTCATGATCTGAGAGTCCTTTAGATGCTTTCTGGCAAACTCAAAGCAGGCTGTCATGTGCCTTTTACTGAGCAGAGGCTTCCGTCTGCCCACTCTACCATAAAGGCCTGATTGGTGGAGTGCTGCAGAGATGGTTGTCCTTCTGGAAGGTTCTCCCATCTCCACAGAGGAACACTGGAGCTCTGTCAGAGTGACCATCGGGTTCTTGGTCACCTCCCTGACCAAGGCCCTTCTCCCTCGGTTGCTCAGTTTGGCTGGGCGGCCAGCTCTAGGAAGAGTCCTGGTGGATCCAAACTTCTTCCATTTACGAATGATGGAGACCACTGTGCTCTTCGGGACCTTCAAAGCTGTAGAATTTTTTTGTACCCTTCCCCAGATCTGTGCCTCGATACCATCCTGTCTCGGAGTTTCACAGATAATTCCTTTGACTTCATGGCTTGGTTTCTGTTCTGACATGCACTGTCAACAGTGGGACCTTATATAGACAGGTGTGTGCCTTTCCAAATCATGTCCGATCAATTGAATTTACTACAGGTGGACTCCAATCAAGATGTAGAAACATCTCAAGGATGATCAGTGGAAACAGGATGAACCTGAGCTCAATTTTGAGTGTCATAGCAAAGGGTGTGAATACTTTATACATGCAATATTTCAGTTTTTTATTTTTAATAAATTTTCATAAATTTCTACAAAACCTTTTTCACTTTGTCATTATGGGGTATTGTGTGTAGATTGATGAGAAAAAAAGGAATTTAATCCATTTTGGATTAAGGCTGTAACATAACAAAATGTGGGGAAAGTGAAGGGGTGTGAATACTTTCCAGATGCACTGTAGTAGCTGATTCTGTGCCATTCAAATTTACACGCATGCGCCGCACAATGGTTGACATCCCGCACACAGCAGCACAGACAGTAACGCCACAGACACACACAAACACAAGCCAAAACATGTCGTTGAAAACTGTTGTTTGCTGTTGAGCATCATATTCTTCATATATTTTATAATTCCGTTATAATTCTGTTATCCTCTTTCAATGTTGTATTCTGTAAATTGCGTAAACACAACATCCATGTTGTCCATCTTGGGAGAGAGCTCCCTCCTCTGTTGCTCTCCCCGAGGTTTCTTCCTATTTTGTCTCCCTGTTAAAGGTTTTTTTTTAGGAAGTTGTTCCTTATCCGATGCGAGGGTCTAAGCACAGGATCTTGTGTTGCTGTAAAGCCCCTTGAGGCAAATTTGTAATTTGTGATATTGGGCTATACTAATACAATTGACTTGACTTGACTTGACTTTGGGTACGGGCGGCAAGTTGGCACAGTGGTTAGCGCGGTTGCCTCACAGCAAGAAGGTCCTGGGTTCGAGCCCTGGGGTAGTCCAACCTTGGGGGTCGTCCTGAGGCATCCTGTGTGGAGTTTGCATGTTCTCCCCGTGTCTGCGTCGGTTTCCTCCAGGGGCTCCTCCCACAGTCCAAAGACATGTAAGTCAGGTGAATTGGCGGTACTAAATTGTCCCTAGGAATGAATGTGTGTGTGTATGTGTGTGTGTCGGCCCTTGATGGCCTGGCGGCCTGTCCAGGGTGTCTCCCTGCCTGCCGCCCAATGACTGCTGGAATAGGCTCCAGCATCCCTGAGAGCAGGATAAGCGGTTAAGACAACGGATGGATGGATGGATGGATGGACTTTGGGTATGTAAAACATGCTAGATAAAGCGGGATATACCGAAATTAATTTTCAGTTAGATTTTATTTGCACAAAAAAGCTCTCTCTAGTAACCTGGAGCACTTTTTTTATTTTGAGATTTGTTTGAGTGAGAGTGGGGAAAGGTCTTGTAACCTGGAGCAGCTTTGGAAAAATGTTAGTTAACAGTCAATGTCTTATTATGAACATACAATTGAGATTTCCATTAAAGAAAAGTTACAAAAATGTTTGTATATGCTGTCAATTCCAGTTCTTAGAAAAAGAAAAAAAACAGACTCGGCTGGTCAGATTTTTAGAAAATCGGAATTGGCCGAGAAAATTGCAATCAGTGCATCTCTAATATTTTTGCCAAGTAAAGTCCACAATTTTCACTTGAATTTTCCATAACCAGCATGTGTTCAAATCTTTCAATTTTTTAAATGAATAGTGATTTTCATGGAGTCATGACTATCACCTATATATTTAGAGACGTATTTATTTAGAAAATGTTCTATTTGGTTATTAATTCTCTCAGTAGGGGAACAAATGTACAAGAAGGCATGCTCCGTGCTAGGAGCTAGATTTAATAAATGGTGTCGTGAACTCCTGGCTTCCATCACAGCATTGTTTTTTTGTTGTTGTTTTTTTTTTACATGGCGATACTGGTCATTAGGCTTGGGTGCTGGGCTGTTCCGGTGGCGTCTGGACACTGCTTGGCATCCTCCTCATCCATCCATTATCCAAGCTGCTTATCCCAATTGGGGTCGCGGGGATGCTGGAGCCTTATTTCAATGTAACAGTCTAAGGACAGGATGTTGTGTTGCTGTAAAGCCCCCTGAAGCAAATTTGTAATTTGTGATATTGGGCTATACAAATAAAATTGACTTGACTTGTGTGTGTGTGTTGGCCCCGTGATGGCCTGGCGGCTTGTCCAGGGTGTCTCCCCGCCTGCCGCCCAATGACTGCTGGGATAGGCTCCACCATCCCCGCAACCCTGAGAGCAAGATAAGCGGCTTGGATAATGGATGGATGGACTTGACATCTGTGGAAACTTTACTTTTTTAGGCTTACCTTAATTCATAGATGATCTCTAAGCATAACTGTTATTCTGATTTGTGGCATTATCTTAATGCTATTAGTTACATTGCTGCTGGTGAGCAACCTACTGTGAACTTACACTATTTGAGCTTGACATGACAGGCATTCTTGGCTATAATATACAGCTGCAAGAAAAAGTTTGCGAACCATTGGGAATTACCTGGATTTCTACATTACTCATAAAGTGTGGTCTGATCTTCATCAAAGTCATAATAACTAGTAACCTGGAGCACTTTTTTATTTTGAGATTTGTTTGAGTGAGACTGGGAGAAGTTCTTGTAACCTGGAGCAGTTTTGGAAAGTGTTTAATAGTCAAAGTCTTTTTATGAACATACAATTTAGATTTCTAATAAAGACAAGTAACAAAAATGTTTGTGTATGCTATCAATTATAGTTCTTAGGAAAAAAAATGGAATCGGCAGGTCATACTTTTAGAAAATTGGAATTGGCCAAGAAAATTGCAATCAGTGCATCTCTAATATTTTTGCAAAGTCCACAATTTTCACTTGAATTTTTCATAACCAGCATGTGTTCATATCTTTCAATTTTTTTAAATGAATAGTGATTTTCATGGAGTCATGACTATCACTTATATATTCAGAGACCTATTTATTCAGAAAATGTTTTATTTGATTATTCATTCTCTCAATAGGGGAATAAATGTACAAGAAGCCATGCATCATGCTAGGAGCTAGACTTAATAAATGGTGTCGTGAACTCCTGGCTTCCATCATAGCTATGGGAACTTTACAGTTCTAGGCCTACCTTAATTCATAGATGATCTCTAAGCATAACTGTTATTCTGATTTGTGGCATTATCTTAATGCTATTAGTCACCTTGCTGCTGGTGAGAAACCTATAAAGTTACACTATTTGAACTTGACATGACATGCACTCTTGGCTATAATATATATACAGTTGCAAGAAAAAGTTTGTGAACCATTTGGAATTTCCTGGATTTCTACATTACTCATAAAATGTGGTCGGATCTTCATCAAAGTCATAACAGAAACATTTCACCTAATGACACACAAACAATTATACTTTTCACGTCATTGATTGATTTATGGATTTATTATTCTTTACTGGGGTGGCACGGTGGTGCAGTGGTTAGCACGGTCGCCTCACAGCAAGAAGGTCCTGGGTTCGAGCCCTGGAGTAGTCCAACCTTGGGGGTCATCCTCTGTGTGGAGTTTACATGTTCTCCCCGTGTCTGTGTGGGTTTCCTACGGGTACTCCAATTTCCTCCCACAGTCCAAAGACATGCAGGTTAGGTGAATCGGCCATATTAAATTGTCCCTAGGTATGAATGTGTGTGTGTGTGTGTGTGTGTGTGTGTGTGTGTGTGTGTGTGTGTGTGTGTGTGTGTGTGTGCGCGCGCGCGCGCGCGCACGGGATCTGTGATGGCCTGGCAGCCATTCCAGGGTGTCTCCCCACCTGCCACCCAATGACTACTGGGATAGGCTCCAGCATCCCTGCGAGCCTGAGAACAGGATAAGTGGTTCGGATAATGGATGGATGTCTTGACTGAACACATTGATTAATTATTCACAATCCATGCTGGAAAAAGTATGTATGTGGATCCTTGTGTTTAATGACTGGTACAACCTCATTTAGTAGCAATAATCTCCAAACATTTCCTGTAGCTGCTGATCAGACTTGCACAACAGTGAGGAGGAATTTTAGACCATTCCTCCCTACAAAACTGTTTCAGTGCATCGATATTTCTGGTATTTCTTGCATGAAAAGCCCTCTTCAGGTCATCTCACAGCATCTCAGTTGGACTCATCTGGACTTCGCCATTCTACTACTCCTGGCTGCTCCCGTTAGGGGTCACCACAGAGGATCATCCGTTTCCATCTCGTCACGCCAGCAACCTGCATGTCCTCCCTCACCACGTCCATAAACCTTCTCTTTAGCCTTTCTCTTTTCCTCTTCCCTGGCAGCTCCATATTCAGCATCCTTTTCCCAATATACCCAGCATCTCTCCTCCGTACATGTCCAAACCATCTCAATCTTGCCAATGGATTTCTTTTATGAACACTAAGTGTTTTTAATAGTCTGGTTTTTGAGCACTTCATAGTACCAAAACAGCTCTAATTAAGGTCACTATGACTACTGCTGACTGCAGACAGAGGTGACTGCTCAATTTTAGTTCTTTTAGACTTTAGTGCTACCTTTGACACAGTCAATCAAAACGTCCTCTTTTTGCAACTTGGGTTGGCATCAAGGGCTCAGCTCTTATCTTATTACGCTCTTACCTCATCAACAGAACTTTTCTTTGTTGTTCTGGTTAACTCTACCTCCTCGATGGCTCAGTTCAGTTGTGGTGTCCCTCAAGGCTCAGTTCTTGGCCCCTCTCTTTTCTATATACATGCTGCCCCTTGGCCAGGTCATTCAAAGTGACGATGTGCTCTACCATTTTTATGCTGGCACTCAGTTATACTACATGCCACTAAAACCCACAGATTGTAGCACCCTAGCCAATCTCAGAACTTGCCTCTCTGACATTAAATCCTGGATGTCCAAAAATTCTCAAATTTAATGATGGTAAGTCTGAGATGATTCTGTTCGGTCCCGAAAATTCCATCAGCGCTCTTGTTACTAATCTTGGTGGTCTGTCAGGTAGTCTTAAGCAGGCTGCTAGGGAATCTTGTGGTAATATTCAATGCCACCCTCGGTTTTGATAATCATATCAAACATGTTGTTCAGTCATGCTTTCTTCAGCTCAAGCTAATCTCCAAAATTAGGTAATTTTTATCCGATCTGCAAAAAGTTGTACATGCTTTTAAACTATTGTAATGCACTTGATTCTGGTAATCAGCAAGCGCTCCTTCCACCATCTGCAGTTGGTACAAAACGCCACTGCTCAGCTCAATACCAGGAAAAAGAGGCATGACCATATCACTGCTGTGCTTGCCTCCCCCTTATATTTTGAATTGCTTTTAAACATTTTATTGCTCACTTTTAACACTTTAAATGGTCTTGCTCCTACATCCATTTCTGATTTATTGACCTGGTACATGCCCCCTCGACCATTAAGATCCACAGATGGAGCCCTGCTGGTTATTCATTCCCAAGTCTCAGTTTGTTACAAAGGGTGATCGGCTTTTGCTGTTAGAGCCCCCACACTATGGGAATCTCTTCCTGTTGAACTAAGACAAACCAAGTCTCCAGCTTCTTTTAAATCTAGTCTTAAAACTTTTAAAAATGTTTGATATTGTTTTTATTTCTATATATTGTTTTTATTTTTACTCTTACTTATTTGGTCTTACTCTTATTTTGCCTTGTCTGGTTTTATTTCTTTGTAAAACACTTTGTAACATTGTTTTAGAAAAGTGCTATATAAAGTTATTATTGCCTCTCTTGCTTTGTCTCCAAATTGTCCAACCTGAGCTGTACCTCTAATATACTCGTTCCTAATCCTGTACTTCGTCACTCCCAATGAAAATCTTCACATTTTCAACTCTGCCACCTCCAGCTTCACCTCCTATCTTTTCCTCGTTGCCACCATCTCCAAAGCTGGTCTTACTACCATCTTATAAACCTTCCCTTTAACTCTTGCTGGTACCCTTCTGTTGCAAATCACTCCTAACACTCTTCTCCACCCACTCCCCCCTGCCTGCACTTTCTTCACCTCTCTTCCACACCCCCCGTTACTTTGAACAGTTGACCACAAATATTTAAACTCACGCCTTCATCACCTCTACTCCTTGCATCCTCACCATTCTGCTGTCCTCCCTCTTGTTCACACATATGTATTCCGTCTTGCTCCTACTGACTTTCATTCCTCTTCTTGCCAGTGCATACCTCCACCTCTCCAGGCTCTCAACCTGCTCCCTATTCTCACTACAGATTACAATGTCATCCGCAAATATCACAGTCCACATAGACTCCTAGACTCCTGCCTGATCTCATCCATCACCACTGCAAACAAGAAAGAGCTCAGACCCTGACTTTGCCATTCAAAAACCTGAATTTCCTTCTTTTTAAAACAGTCTGTTGATTTACTTGTGTTTTAGGTTATTGTCTTGTTGCACTGTCCAACTTCTATTAAGTTTCAGGTGACAGACCACTACCTTGACATTCTCTGTAAAATTTGATATAATTTTGAATTCATTGTTCCCTCAGTGATTGCAAGCTGTCTAAGGCCCTGTGGCAGCAAAGCAGCCCTAAACCATGATGCTCCCTCCATCATTCTTCACAGCTGGGAGGAAGTTATGGCATGCAGTGCCTTTTTCCCTTCAAAAATGGCTTATTGCATTTCTGCCAAAAAGTTAAACTTTTGTCTCATCCGTCCACAGAACATTGTCCCAGAAGTGTTGTGGAACATCCAGGTGGTCTTTTGCAAACTTGAGACATGCGGCAATGTAGCAATGTATTTTTGGAGAGCAGTGGTTTGCTCTGTGGTGTCCTTCCATGAACACTGCATTTGTTTTTCTCATAGTGGGCCACATGAACAGAGATTTGAGCAAGTTCTTGAGATTTATGTGGGTCTGTTGCTTCTATTGTTGTCTTCTTCAGGTCACCCCACAGATTTTCAATTGGATTCAGGTCTGGGCTCTGGCTGGCCCATTCCAAAACAATCTTTTGATGAAGCCATTCCTTTGTTGTTTTGGATGTATGCTTTGGGTCACTGTGCTGAAAGGTGAAATTCCTCTTCATCTTTTTAACAAATGCCTGAAGGTTTTGCAACAAAAACGACTGGTTTTTGGAGATACTCATGATTCCCAAAGGTGGAGAGAATCAGTTTCAGCTGAAGAAAAGCACCCCAAAGCATGATGCTGCTGCCACATTTCACCGTGGGTATGGTGTTCTTTTGGTGATGTGCTGTGTTGTTTTTGCACCAAACATACCTTTTGGAATTATGGCAAAGAAGTTCAACCTTGGTCTCATCCGACCATAACAAATTTTTCCACATGGTTTTGGGAGACTGGATGTTATCTTTTTGCAACAATTAGCTGGGCTTGGATGTTTGTTTGTTGTTTTTTTTTTGGTCGCCTTAGGCCTCTTTGCAGCCTCCTTGACCAGTTTTCACCTTGTCTTCTCATCAATTTGGGAGAGATGTCTTATTCTTGATAATGTTACGGTTACGCCATATTCTCTACACTTGTTGATGATTGTCTCCACTGTGTTCCATGGTATATCTAATGCCTTGGAAATTCTTTTGCACCCTTCTCCTGATCAATACCTTTCAACGGCGAGATCCCATTCATGCTTTGTAAACTCTTTGTGGACCATGGCTTTTGCAGTTGGATGCAACCAAGAAGATGTCAGGACATCCTACAGGAACAGCTGAACTTTATTTGGGCTTAATCAGAGTCACTTTAATTGATGGCAGGTGTATACTAACTACTATTTAACATGAGTTTGAATGTGATTGACTAATTCTGAACACAGCCACATCCCCAATTATAAAAGGCTGTTCACACTTCCGCAACAAGGTTATCGTTAAATTTTGTATTTTACCCCCCCCCCCTAAAATGTTTTGATTGTTTTTCACTTTACTTTTATAGATTGCAATTTCAAATAAAGGATGGATAAAGTTCTGACATTATTTATCTTGGTTCCATTTCTTTACATCACAAAAACCTGCCATTTTAATAATGATTTTTTTGTCATTATAAGCAGATTTTGATTTGTCTTTTATGAACTTGAATCTATTGAAGGACACCTCCTTGAGATTAAGCATCTCATTTTCAAGGGGGTCCTATAAACAAATACAAAATTAAAAAACACATACAAAAAAAAAGCATTACATAAACATACATTGCAAATACACAAACAGACACCCTCTCACATCCACAGTCGTAGGAACAGGGAAAATTGAATACAATGACCCGGATAATAAATAAATTTCATCAACAAAAAGAGCTACTGAAGTGGTTTGTCTTCAAGTACACACAAACTAAAAGCATAAAGAGGTTGTTTTAAGATGAGAAAATAAGGGCGTCTGGGTAGCATAGTGGTCTGTTCCGTTGCCTACCAACACGGCGATCGCCAGTTTGAATTCCCGTGTTACCTCCGGCTTAGTTGGACGTCCGTACAGACACAATTGGCCTTGTCTGCAGGTGGTAAGCCGGATGTGGGGATTTGTCCTGGTCGCTGCACTAGCGCCTCCTCTGTTCAGTCGGGGTGCCTATTCAGGGGTGAGGGGGAACTGCGAGGAATAGCATGATCCTCCCACGTGCTACGTCCCCCTGGTGAAATTCCTCACTGTCAGGTGAAAAGAAGCGGCTGGTGACTATGTATCGGAGGAAGCATGTGGTAGTCTGCAGCCCTCCCCGGATCGGCAGAGGGGGTGGAACAGCAACCGGGACGGCTCAGAGAGCAGGGTGATTGGCCAGGTACAATTGAGGAGAAAAATGGGGACCAGAAAAAAAAAGAAAAAAAGATGAGAAAATAAAGATGTCTTGACGCAGCGGAAAGAGGTAACAGATGTCAGAAAAAGAGGATTATTGCAGTCGAAAGGAAATAAGAAACTTTTATTGTGACTTCGATGAAGATCAGACCATATTTTATGAGTAATTAATGCAAAAATCCAGGTTCTTCCAAAGGGCTCACAAACGTTTTCTTGCAACTATAATTACTTTTTAGTGCCAAGACGCTTGTAGGTTGACACAAATTAATTTTATATACTGACTTTCTTGTACAACTCTTAGGATGAACATCTTCGAAATGAGAAAATGTGAATGTTAAATCTAATAAAAGATTATGAACAAATTTTGATGTCATGGCAAAACTTTGTTGAATATGTAGAATTTTCACATTTCCAGGCCCAAGAAACCCTGTCTGCCTATTCTGACTTCTACTTATTTGCGAGGACCATGGAGGGAGACTCTGTGGAGGGAGTAGGGATGTAACGGTTACCGGTTTAATGATTAACCGCGGTAAAATTTCCGTCGATTAGTATTACCGTTTCAAATTTTAATTATCGTTAAAACCGTGTTTGATTACCGCGCTTTGAAAAACTCACGGTAAATACTGTCCAGCATAGTCTCTCAGACGCTGGTGCGCAGGCGCTGCAGGCAACGTGGGTTTGTTTTGCCTCAATGAAACATGGAAGGCACAGGCAGTGACGGCGCTCGGGAGATTTTTTCGCCTACTAAGAGGACTAAGTCTGAAGTGTGGTGGTATTTTGGTTTTTGTAAGAGTGCTGAGGGAAAACTGATGGAAGATGGTTACCCTGTCTGCAGAACATGCAGAAAGAAAATCGCTGCGAAAGGGGGCAACACCTCTAATCTTACGAGTCATCTCCGTGACCAGCATCCACAACTTTACAGCGAATGCAAGGTAAGTTAACTTTTAGCTGAATGCCTGATGTGGGGACGTCGGAATGAGGGAAAATGTCATGGTTTGCATGTCTAACTTGCTAATAGCTTGTCAATAACGTAAACTTGAGCTTTCATGTTACCAAACGTTACTCTTTGTGAGGGCCGACGGTCCGTCCCACTGGCTAAAGTTAGCTACTCGTGCGCAGTACGTTCTTAAGGAAAAGCAAGGAAAAAACCTCCACAGGACTCCGGTGTAAAAAGATAACAAAACGAACATTTATTCCGGTTCCACAGCGAAATCTTCATACAGGAGTAATCAAATAATAATTTCCTAAACTATAACTAAGGCTGGCTATTACTGCCACATTATTACTACGGCTACGGTAAGAAAACTGTATAGCTTCAGTCTCCAAAATCACCGCCGACTCAACACTCACAAATCTAGACGCTTCCTGGTTCACGTACACAGAAATTTGGGATCTTCTTAAAGTGACAGTAGCCCTAATGTTCAACATGAGTACTGAGCTAAATAAAACTGTTTCATATGCTTATCTATACCAAAACAGCATTCCTAATGCAGATTATATCCAAAGCTTGTTAAAATGCGAAGAAATGTCTTTTTGGTTGCTGTTTTCTTATTTGCAATGTGCAAAAGTGCAGTTACCTCTCATGGCCACATGGTGACATCTTTAATGCACATTTGTATGGTTTTTTTCATATGTTTACATAAGGAATGTTATTATTTTATTTATTTTTATTATTTTAATGTTTATGCAAACAAAAAGTGCATAGTGCTGCTAATTTTATTTGTGGTTTTCAAAATAAAACTTGGTGAAATGATTTCCGTGTGTGTATCAGTACTTTTTGAACATTTTCAGCACATTTTAACAATACCGCGATAATACTGATAACCGTGATAATTTTGGTCACTATAATCACGATATGAAATTTTCATACCGTTACATCTCTAGGAGGGAGTGTGAAGTCCATCAGAGTTTAAATATATAGAGGGCTTATTCTACCTGATAGGGTTCATGTCTGGTCTGCTGGGCTTGGACACGGCCTTCACAAACTTCTCAGACATCTGGATCCTGCAAACGCAAAGCACTGTTTAGACTATATGGAACAAATTAGTTGGTACAACATTGGTATGATAACCATTTAACATTAGCAATGGACACCATTTCAACCTTTAATCATGCAATATTGTGTTTTAACAGTATCTGGCTTCTTCTGAGGCCCTGAACCTAAAGAAATACAGCTTGTATTGGGAAAAATGTGGTTTTGCTGTTTATTGAGTGAAGCAAGGTTTGGAGACATTTGTGCTGTAAAAAGCTGGTGTGGATGTGTAGCTGTGTGGGTCTACCGTTGGTTGAAGTGTTGGTCTCTGACATCAGTGCCATTGAGTATCAGGGCATCAAGTACATGTACCGCGTTGATTCTTCGCTGGGCTTTTCCCTAAGGACCAATGATATGAAAAATAGAAGCAATTGTGGCACCCTAGCATTGATTTAGCAAGGACAGTATCCACTTCAGGTATACTTGCATTAAAAAATATAAACCGCACACTTTGTCTTTTGTTTTTTTGTATCAGTTTTTCCATTCTGTTTTCTGCAAAACACTAAAAAAGTTTAAATTCCTGAATCTCACATTTCACCAACAAGCAGTGTAAAGGGCAAAAACAAACAATGCTAAGACAACATCCCTGAAAAACAAAAATAAATCCTTGTTTATCTAGAATATTTGTGTGCCATCTGTAATATGGATTTGTTAGACCAAATAAAGACAAGCCGAAAAAAGTATCGGTTTTCCTTAAACTACCACCATCAATTTGGACCTTTTAAATACTTTTCCAAGATCTCTGCATCCTCTCTCCAGTGCCTCCTCTCACCTCTCCTTTGAGTTCCTGGACGATCTCCACACTCAGGAGTGTCTCTCTGGGCAGCTCCAGCTTAAAGCTCTCCAGTTTCCTCCAGCGCACAGGCATCTTGCCATCCCATGTGTAGATCTGGGACTTCTGAATAGGGTGAGAAATAAAGGGAGGGTTAATTGATATAACAGATAAAGAAAAGCTTTTGGGTGGAAGTGAGTTTATTTAACCCAAAGAAAGGGGAAAAAATGGGTTGAGACCAGCAATGCTAGATGACTGGATAACTACTTATGGCTGGTGTTGTGAGTATTTAACATTGTGAAGGCAAGGGGGGAAAAAACAACTTGTTGCTCTGAAATGGGCCCATCTTTGTGAATGTGTATTCTGACTCACCCCAAGAGCAAGCAGGAAGATCTGCTCGCCTCCCGCCACAATGCACCTGTAGTCCAGGACGTGATGCATTTTGTCTAGTGTACTGGAATTGAGACAGGTAAGCTTACATTGGAACGACTCCACATCTGCGCCCTGGGGTGAAACAGAAGCAGAAAGAGGATGGCAGACAATGAGACAGCTTCAA